>NW_027596775.1:0-160931 GCF_964194155.1 Cetorhinus maximus | reverse complement strand
GTAACAAACTCTCCACATTCTCACCGCTCCCTGTGGCTGACGAGCTCTCCGCATTCTCACCATCCCTGTGGGTGACGAGCTCTCCGCATCCTCACCATTCCCTGTGGGTAACGAGCTCTCCGCATCCTCACCGTTTCCTGTGGGTAACGATCTCTCTGCATTCTCACCGCTCCATGTGGGTAACAAGCTCTCCGCATTCTCACCGCACCGTGTGGGTAACGAGGTCTCCGCATCCTCACCGCTCCCTGTTGGTAACGTACTCTCCCCATTCTCACCGCTCCCTGTGGGTAACGACCTCTCCCCATCCACACCGCTCCCTGTGGGTAACGATCTCTCCACATTCTCACCGCTCCCATTGGATAATGATCTCTTCCCATTCTCACCGCTCCCTGTGGGTAACAAGCTCTCTGCAATCTCACCGCTCCCTGTGGGTAACGAGCTCTCCGCATCCACATCTCTCCCTGTGGGTAACGAGCTCTCCACATTCTCAGCGCTCCCTGTGGGTAACGAGGTCTCCGCATTCTCACCGCTCCCTGTAGGTAACGATCTCTCCACATTCTCACCGCTCCCTGAGGGTAACGATCTCTCCCGATGCTCACGGCTCCATGTGAGTAATGATCTCCTCGCATCCTCACCGCTCCCTGTGGGTAACGATCTCTCCCGATCCTCACCGCTCCCTGTGGGTAACGATCTCTCCCGATCCTCACCGCTCCATGTGGGTAATGATCTCCTCGCATCCTCCCTGCTCCCTGTGGATAACGATCTCTCCCGATCCTCACCGCTCCCTGTGGGTAACAATCTCTCCCCATCCTCACTGCTCCCTGTGGGTAACGATCTCTCCTGATCCTCACCGCTCCCTGTGGGTAATGATCTCTCCCCATTCTCACCGCTCCCTGTGGGTAATGATCTCCCCCCATTCTCACTGCTCCCTGAGGGTAACAAGCTCTCCGCATTCTCAGCGCTGCATGTGGGTAACAAGCTCTCCGCATTCTCACCGCTCCACGTGGGTAACGATCTCTCCGCATTCTCACCGCTCCCTCTGGGTAACGGGTTCTCCATGTTCTCACCGCTCCCGGTGGATAACGATGTCTCCGCATCCTAATCGCTCCCTGTTGGTAATGTACTCTCCCGATCCTCACCGCTCCCTGTGGGTAACGAACTCTCCCCATCCACACTGCTTCCTGTGGATAACTATCTCTCCGCATTCTCACCGCTACCTGTGGGTAACGAGATCTCCCCATTCTCACCGCTCCCTGTGGATAACGATCTCTCCGTATTCTCTCCGCTCCCGGTAGATAACGATCTCTCCGCATTCTCACCGCTCCATGTGGGTGAGGAGGTCTCCGCATCCTCACCGCTCCATGTGGGAAGCGATCTCTCCGCACCCTCACCGCTCCCTGTTGGTAACGACCTCTCCCCATTCTCACCGCTCCCTTTGGGTAATGATCCCTCCGCATTCTCACCACTCCCTGAAGGTAACAAGCTCTCCGCATTCTCACCGCTACATCTGGGTAACGATCTCTTCCCATTCTCACCGCTCCCTGTGGATATTGAGCACCCCCGATCCTCAACGCTCCCTGTGGGTAACGATTTCTCACCATTCTCACTGCTCCGGGAGGGTAACGAGCTCTCCAAATTCTCACCGCTCCCTGTGGATAACGATCTCTCCCATCCTCACCGCTCAATATGGGTAACGATCTCTCCGCATTCTCAGCACTCCCTGTGGCTAAGGTTGTCACCGCATTCTCACCGCTGCCTGTGGGTAACGAGGTCTCCGCATTCTCACCGCTCCCTGTGGGTACCGATCTCTCCACATTCTCACCGCTCCCTGTGGGTAACGATCTCTCCACATTCTCACCGCTCCCTGTGGGTAACGATCTCTCCACATTCTCACCGCTCCCTTTGGGTAACGATCTCTTCGCATTCTCACCGCTCCCTGTGGGTAACGATCTCTCCGCAATCTCACCGCTCCCTGTGGGTAACGATCTCTCCGCATTCTCACCGCTCCCTGTGGGTAACAATCTCTCCCGATGCTCACCGCTCCATGTGGGTAATGATCTCCTCGCATCCTCACCGCTCCCTGTGGATAACGATCTCTCCTGATCCTCACCGCTCCCTGTGGGTAACGATCTCTCCCCATCCTCACCGCTCCCTGTGGGTAACGATTTCTCCTGATCCTCTCCGCTCCCTGTGCATAACGATCTCTCCCCATTCTCGCCGCTCCATGTGGGTAACAAGCTCTCCGCATTCTCACCGCTCCATGTGCGTAATGATCTCTCCCCATTCTCACCGCTCCCTGAGGGTAACAAGCTCTCCGCATTCTCAGCACTCCATGTGGGTAATGATGTCTCCGCATTCTCGCCGCTCCCTCTGGGTAACGGGTTCTCCACATTCTCACCGCTCCAGGTAGATAACGATGTCTCCGCATCCTCACCGCTCCCTGTTGCTAACGTACTCTCCCCATCCTCACCGTTCCCTGAGAATAATGAGCAGTCCCGATCCTCAACGCTCCCTGTGGGTAACGATTTCTCACCATTCTCACTGCTCCCGGATGGTAACGATCTCTCCACATTTTCACCGCTCCCTCTGCGTAATGTCCTCACCGCATCCTCACCGCTCTCTGTGGGTAACGATCTCTCCGCATTCTCACCGCTCCCTGTGGGTTACGATCTCTCCGCATTCTCACCGCTCCCTGTGGGTTACGATCTCTCTGAATTCTCACCGCTCCCTGTGGATAACGAGGTCTCCGCAGCCTCAACGCTCCATGAGGGAAACGATCTCTCCGCACCCTTACCGCTCCCTGTTGGGAACGAGCTCTCCCCATGCTCACCGCTCCCTGTGGATAACGATCTCCCCCATTCTCACCCCTCCCTGTGGGTAACGACCTCCCCCATTCTCACCGCTCCCTGTGGATAAAGATGTCTCCCCATTCTCACCGCTCCCGATAGATAACGATGTCTCCCCATTCTCACAGCTCCCTGTGGGTTACGATCTCTCCCCATCCACATCGCTCCCTGTGGTTAACGATCTCTCCGCGTTCTCACCGCTCGCTGTGAGTAACGATCTCTCCACATTCTCACCGCTCCCTCTGGGTAACGGTCTCTCCGCATTCTCACCGCTCCCTGAGGGTAACGAGCTCTCCGCATTCTCACCGCTCCATGTGGGTAACAATCTCTCCACATTCTCACCGCTCCCTGTGGCTGACGAGCTCTCCGCATTCTCACCACTCCCTGTGGGTGATGAGCTTTCCGCATCCTCACCATTGCCTGTGGGTAACGATCTCTCCGCATCCTCACCGTTTCCTGTGGGTAACGATCTCTCCGCATTCTCACCGCTCCCTGTGGGTAATGATCTCTCCGCATTCTCACCGCTCCCTGTGGCTAACGATCTCGCTGCATTCTCACCGCTCCATGTGGGTAACGAGGTCTCCGCATTCTCGCCGCTCCCTCTGGGTAACGGGTTATCCACATTCTCACCGCTCCCGGTAGATAACGGTGCCTCCGCATCCTCACCGCTCCCTGTTGGTAACGTACTCTCCCCATCCTCACCGCTCCCTGTTGGTAACGAACTCTCCACAATCTCACCGCTCCCTGTGGGTGACGAGCTCTCCGCATTCTCACCGCTCCCTGTGGGTGACGAGCTCTCCATATTCTCACCGCTCCCTGTGGGTAACGAGCTCTCCGCATCCTCACCGTTCCCTGTGGGTAATGATCTCTCCGCATTCTCACCGCTCCCTGTGGGTAACGAGATCTCCGCATCCTCACCGTTCCCTGTGGGTAATGATCTCTCCCCATCCTCATCGCTCCCTGTAGGTAACGAACTCTCCCCATTCTCACTGCTCCCTGTGGGTAATGAGCTCTCCCTATCCACACCGCTCCCTGTGGGTAACAAGCTCTCCGCATCCTCACCGTTCCCTGTGGGTAATGATCTCTCCCCATCCTCATCGCTCCCTGTAGGTAACGAACTCTCCCCATTCTCACTGCTCCCTGTGGGTAATGAGCTCTCCCTATCCACACCGCTCCCTGTGGGTAACAAGCTCTCCGCATTCTCACTGCTCCACGTGGGAGACGAGCTCTCCGCATTCTCGCTGCTCCCTCTGTGTAACGGATTCTCCACGTTCTCACCGCTCCCGGTAGATAACGATCTCTCCGCATTTTCACCGCTCCCTCTGCGTAATGTCCTCACCGCATCCTCACCGCTCTCTGTGGGTAACGATCTCTCCGCATTCTCACCGCTCCCTGTGGGTAACGAGGTCTCCGCATTCTCACCGCTCACTGTGGGTAACGATCTCTCCACATTCTCACCGCTCCCTGTGGGTAACGATCTCTCCCGATGCTCACCGCTCCATGTGGGTAATGATCTCCTCGCATCCTCACTGCTCCCTGTGGGTAACGATCTCTCCCGATCCTCACCGCTCCCTGTGGGTAACAATCTCTCCCCATCCTAACCGCTCCCTGTGGGTAACGATCTCTCCCGATCCTCACCGCTCCATGTGGGAAACGATCTCTCCGCACCCTCACCGCTCCCTGTTGGTAACGACCTCTCCCCATTCTCACCGCTCCCTTTGGGTAATAATCCCTCCGCATTCTCACCGCTCCCTGAAGGTAACAAGCTCTCCGCATTCTCACCGCTACATCTGGGTAACGATCTCTTCCCATTCTCACCGCTCCCTGTGGATATTGAGCACTCCCGATCCTCAACGCTCCCTGTGGGTAACGATTTCTCACCATTCTCACTGCTCCGGGAGGGTAACGAGCTCTCCAAATTCTCACCGCTCCCTGTGGATAACGATCTCTCCCATCCTCACTGCTCAATATGGGTAACGATCTCTCCGCATTCTCAGCACTCCCTGTGGCTAAGGTTGTCACCGCATTCTCACTGCTGCCTGTGAGTAACGAGGTCTCCGCATTCTCACCGCTCCCTGTGGGTAACGATCTCTCCACATTCTCACCGCTCCCTGTGGGTAACGATCTCTCAAACATTCTCACCGCTCCCTGTGGGTAACGATCTCTCCGCAATCTCACCGCTCCCTGTGGGTAACGATCTCTCCGCATTCTCACCGCTCCCTATGGGTAACAATCTCTCCCGATGCTCACCGCTCCATGTGGGTAATGATCTCCTCGCATCCTC
The DNA here is from genome assembly GCF_964194155.1 of Cetorhinus maximus. Taxonomy (NCBI): domain Eukaryota; kingdom Metazoa; phylum Chordata; class Chondrichthyes; order Lamniformes; family Cetorhinidae; genus Cetorhinus; species Cetorhinus maximus. The sequence goes on along the minus strand of NW_027596775.1, from coordinate 155,801 downwards.
ACCGCTCCCTGTGGATAACGATCTCTCCTGATCCTCACCGCTCCCTGTGGGTAACGATCTCTCCGCATCCTCACCGCTCCCTATGGGTAACGATCTCTCCTGATCCTCTCCGCTCCCTGTGCATAACGATCTCTCCCCATTCTCACCGCTCCATGTGGGTAACAAGCTCTCCGCATTCTCACCGCTCCATGTGCGTAATGATCTCTCCCCATTCTCACCGCTCCCTGAGGGTAACAAGCTCTCCGCATTCTCAGCACTCCATGTGGGTAATGATGTCTCCGCATTCTCGCCGCTCCCTCTGGGTAACGGGTTCTCCACATTCTCACCGCTCCAGGTAGATAACGATGTCTCCGCATCCTCACCGCTCCCTGTTGCTAACGTACTCTCCCCATCCTCACCGTTCCCTGAGAATAATGAGCACCCCCGATCCTCAACGCTCCCTGTGGGTAACGATCTCTCCGCATTCTCACCGCTCCCTGTGGGTAACGAGGTCTCCGCATTCTCACCGCTCCCTGAGGGTAACGATCTCTCCCGATCCTCACCGCTCCATGTGGGTAATGATCTCCTCGCATCCTCACTGCTCCCTGTGGATAACGATCTCTCCCCATCCTCACCGCTCCCTGTGGGTAACAATCTCTCCCCATCCTCACCGCTCCCTGTGGGTAACGATCTCTCCTGATCCTCACCGCTCCCAGTGGGTAATGATCTCTCCCCATTCTCACTGCTCCCTGAGGATAATGAGCTCTCCGCATTCTCAGCGCTCCATGTGGGTAACAAGCTCTCCGCGTTCTCACTGCTCCACGTGGGTGACGAGCTCTCCGCATTCTCGCCGCTCCCTCTGTGTAACGGATTCTCCATGTTCTCACCGCTCCCGGTTGATAACGATGTCTCCGCATCCTCACCGCTCCCTGTTGGTAACGATCTCTCCGCATTCTCACCGCTCCCTGTGGGTAACGAGGTCTCCGCATTCTCATCGCTCCGTGTGGGTAATGATCTCTTAGCATCCACACCGCTCCCTGTGCATAACGATCTCTCCCGATTCTCACCGCTCCCTGTGGGTAACAATCTCTCCCCATCCTCACCGCTCCCTGTGGGTAACGATCTCTCCTGATCCTCACCGCTCCCTGTGCATAACGATCTCTCCCCATTCTCACCGCTCCCTGTGGGTAACAAGCTCTCCGCATTCTCACCGCTCCATGTGGGTAATGATCTCTCCCCATTCTCACCACTCCCTGTCCCTGAGGGTAACGAGCTCTCTGCATTCTCACCGCTCCATGCAGGTAACAATCTCTCCTCATCCTCACCGCTCCCTGTGGGTGACGATCTCTCCACATTCTCACTGCTCCCTGTAGCTGACGAGATCTCCGCATTCTCACCGCTCCCTGTCGGTGACGAGCTCTCCGCATACTCACCGTTCCCTGTGGGTAATGATCTCTCCGCATTCTCACCGCTCCCTGTCGGTGACGAGCTCTCCGCATACTCACCGTTCCCTGTGGGTAATGATCTCTCCGCATTCTCACCGCTCCCTGTGGCTAACGATCTCTCTGCATTCTCACCGCTCCATGTGGGTAACAAGCTCTCCGCATTCTCACCGCACCGTGTGGGTAACGAGGTCTCCGCATCCTCACCGCCACCTGTTGGTAACGTAATCTCCCCATTCTCACCGCTCCCCGTGGGTAACGACCTCTCCCCATCCACACCGCTCCCTGTGGGTAACGATCTCTCCGCATTCTCACGGCTCCCATTGGATAATGATCTCTTCCCATTCTCACCGCTCCCTGTGGGTAACAAGGTCTCTGCAATCTCACCGCTCCCTGTGGGTAACGAGCTCTCCGCATCCACATCTCTCCCTGTGGGTAACGAGCTCTCCGCATTCTCACCGCTCCCTGTGGGTAACGATCTCTCCGCATTCTCACCGCTCCCTGTGGGTAACGAGGTCTCCGCATTCTCACCGCTCCCTGTGGGTAACGATCTCTCCACATTCTCACCGCTCCCTGTGGGTAACGATCTCTCCCGATGCTCACCGCTCCATGTGGGTAATGATCTCCTCGCATCCTCACCGCTCCCTGTGGATAACGATCTCTCCCGATCCTCACCGCTCCCTGTGGGTAACAATCTCTCCCCATCCTCACCGCTCCCTGTGGGTAACGATCTCTCCTGATCCTCACCGCTCGCTGTGCATAACGATCTCTCCCCATTCTCACCGCTCCCTGTTGGTAACAAACTCTCCCCATTCTCACCGCTCCCGGTGGGTAACGACCTCTCCCCATTCACACCGCCCTCTGTGGGTAACGATCTCTCCGCATTCTCACGGCTCCCATTGGATAATGATCTCTCCCCATTCTCACCGCTCCCTGTGGGTAACAAGCTCTCCGCAATCTCACCGCTCCCTGTGGGTAACGAGCTCACTGCATCCACATCTCTCCCTGTGGGTAACGAGCTCTCCGCATCCACATCTCTCCCTGTGGGCAACGAGCTATCCGCATTCTTACCGCTCCCTGTGGGTAACGATCTCTCTGCATTCTCACCGCTCCCTGTGGGTAACGAGGTCTCCGCATTCTCACCGCTCCCTGTGGGTAACGATCTCTCCACATTCTCACCCCTCCCTGTGGGTAACGACCTCCCCCATTCTCACCGCTCCCTGTGGATAAAGATGTCTCCCCATTCTCACCGCTCCCGATAGATAACGATGTCTCCCCATTCTCACAGCTCCCTGTGGGTTACGATCTCTCCCCATCCACATCGCTCCCTGTGGTTAACGATCTCTCCGCGTTCTCACCGCTCGCTGTGAGTAACAATCTCTCCACATTGTCACCGCTCCCTCTGGGTAACGATCTCTCCGCATTCTCACCGCTCCCTGAGGGTAACGAGCTCTCCGCATTCTCACCGCTCCATGTGGGTAACAATCTCTCCACATTCTCACCGCTCCCTGTGGCTGATGAGCTCTCCGCATTCTCACCGCTCCCTGTGGGTGACGAGCTCTCCGCATCCTCACCATTCCCTGCGGGTAACGAGCTCTCCGCATCCTCACCGTTTCCTGTGGGTAACGATCTCTCCGCATTCTCACCGCTCCCTGTGGGTAATGATCTCTCCGCATTCTCACCGCTCCCTGTGGGTAACGAGATCTCCCCATTCTCACCGCTCCCTGTGGGTAACGATCTCTCCGCATTCTCTCCGCTCCCGGTAGATAACGATCTCTCCGCATTCTCACCGCTCCATGTGGGTGAGGAGGTCTCCGCACCCTCACCGCTCCCTGTTGGTAACGACCTCTCCCCATTCTCACCGCTCCCATTGGGTAATGATCCCTCCGCATTCTCACCGCTCCCTGAAGGTAACAAGCTCTCCGCATTCTCACCGCTTCATCTGGGTAACGATCTCTTCCCATTCTCACCGCTCCCTGTGGATATTGAGCACTCCCGATCCTCAACGCTCCCTGTGGGTAACGATTTCTCACCATTCTCACTGCTCCGGGAGGGTAACGAGCTCTCCAAATTCTCACCGCTCCCTGTGGATAACGATCTCTCCCATCCTCACCGCTCAATATGGGTAACGATCTCTCCGCATTCTCAGCACTCCCTGTGGCTAAGGTTGTCACCGCATTCTCACCGCTGCCTGTGGGTAACGAGGTCTCCGCATTCTCACCGCTGCCTGTGGGTACCGATCTCTCCACATTCTCACCGCTCCCTGTGGGTAACGATCTCTCCACATTCTCACCGCTCCCTGTGGGTAACGATCTCTCCACATTCTCAACGCTCCCTTTGGGTAACGATCTCTCCGCATTCTCACTGCTCCCTGTGGGTAACGATCTCTCCGCAATCTCACCGCTCCCTGTGGGTAACGATCTCTCCGCATTCTCACCGCTCCCTGTGGGTAACAATATCTCCCGATGCTCACCGCTCCATGTGGGTAATGATCTCCTCGCATCCTCACCGCTCCCTGTGGATAACGATCTCTCCTGATCCTCACCGCTCCCTGTGGGTAACGATCTCTCCGCATCCTCACCGCTCCCTGTGGGTAACGATCTCTCCTGATCCTCTCCGCTCCCTGTGCATAACGATCTCTCCCCATTCTCACCGCTCCATGTGGGTAACAAGCTCTCCGCATTCTCACCGCTCCATGTGCGTAATGATCTCTCCCCATTCTCACCGCTCCCTGAGGGTAACAAGCTCTCCGCATTCTCAGCACTCCATGTGGGTAATGATGTCTCCGCATTCTCGCCGCTCCCTCTGGGTAACGGGTTCTCCACATTCTCACCGCTCCAGGTAGATAACGATGTCTCCGCATCCTCACCGCTCCCTGTTGCTAACGTACTCTCCCCATCCTCACCGTTCCCTGAGAATAATGAGCAGTCCCGATCCTCAACGCTCCCTGTGGGTAACAATTTCTCACCATTCTCACTGCTCCCGGATGGTAACGATCTCTCCGCACTCTCACCGCTCCCTGTGGGTAACAAGCTCTCCGCAATCTCACCGCTCCATGTGGGTAACGAGCTCTCCGCATCCACATCTCTACCTGTGGGTAACAATCTCTCCCCATCCGCACCGCTCCCTGTGGGTAACGATCTCTCCGCATTCTCTCCGCTCCCGGTAGATAACGATCTCTCCGCATTCTCACCGCTCCATGTGGGTGAGGAGGTCTCCGCACCCTCACCGCTCCCTGTTGGTAACGACCTCTCCCCATTCTCACCGCTCCCATTGGGTAATGATCCCTCCGCATTCTCACCGCTCCCTGAAGGTAACAAGCTCTCCGCATTCTCACCGCTTCATCTGGGTAACGATCTCTTCCCATTCTCACCGCTCCCTGTGGATATTGAGCACTCCCGATCCTCAACGCTCCCTGTGGGTAACGATTTCTCACCATTCTCACTGCTCCGGGAGGGTAACGAGCTCTCCAAATTCTCACCGCTCCCTGTGGATAACGATCTCTCCCATCCTCACCGCTCAATATGGGTAACGATCTCTCCGCATTCTCAGCACTCCCTGTGGCTAAGGTTGTCACCGCATTCTCACCGCTGCCTGTGGGTAACGAGGTCTCCGCATTCTCACCGCTGCCTGTGGGTACCGATCTCTCCACATTCTCACCGCTCCCTGTGCGTAACGATCTCTCCCCATCCTCACCGCTCCCTGTGCGTAACGATCTCTCCCCATTCTCACCGCTCCCTGTGGGTAATGAGCTCTCCGCATCCACGTCTCTCCATGTGGGTAACAAGCTCTCCGCATTCTTACCGCTCCCTGTGGGTAACGATCTCTCCACATTCTCACCGCTCCCTGTGGGTAACGAGGTCTCCGCATTCTCACCGCTCCCTGAGGGTAACGATCTCTCCCGATCCTCACCGCTCCATGTGGGTAATGATCTCCTCGCATCCTCACTGCTCCCTGTGGATAACGATCTCTCCCCATCCTCACCGCTCCCTGTGGGTAACAATCTCTCCCCATCCTCACCGCTCCCTGTGGGTAACGATCTCTCCTGATCCTCACCGCTCCCAGTGGGTAATGATCTCTCCCCATTCTCACTGCTCCCTGAGGATAACGAGCTCTCCGCATTCTCAGCGCTCCATGTGGGTAACAAGCTCTCCGCATTCTCACTGCTCCACGTGGGTGACGAGCTCTCCGCATTCTCACCGCTCCCTCTGTGTAACGGATTCTCCACGTTCTCACCGCTCCCGGTAGATAACGATCTCTCCGCATTTTCACCGCTCCCTCTGCGTAATGTGCTCACCGCATCCTCACCGCTCTCTGTGGGTAACGATCTCTCCGCATTCTCACCGCTCCCTGTGGGTTACGATCTCTCCGCATTCTCACCGCTCCCTGTGGGTTACGATCTCTCTGCATTCTCACCGCTCCCTGTGGATAACGAGGTCTCCGCAGCCTCAACGCTCCATGAGGGAAACGATCTCTCCGCACCCTCACCGCTCCCTGTTGGGAACGAGCTCTCCCCATGCTCACCGCTCCCTGTGGATAACGATCTCCCCCATTCTCACCCCTCCCTGTGGGTAACGATCTCCCCCATTCTCACCGCTCCCTGTGGATAAAGATGTCTCCCCATTCTCACCGCTCCCGATAGATAACGATGTCTCCCCATTCTCACAGCTCCCTGTGGGTTACGATCTCTCCCCATCCACATCGCTCCCTGTGGTTAACGATCTCTCCGCGTTCTCACCGCTCGCTGTGAGTAACGATCTCTCCACATTGTCACCGCTCCCTGAGGGTAACGAGCTCTCCGCATTCTCACCGCTCCATGTGGGTAACAAACTCTCCACATTCTCACCGCTCCCTGTGGCAGACGAGCTCTCCGCATTCTCACCATCCCTGTGGGTGACGAGCTCTCCGCATCCTCACCATTCCCTGTGGGTAACGAGCTCTCCGCATCCTCACCGTTTCCTGTGGGTAACGATCTCTCCGCATTCTCACCGCTCCCTGTGGGTAATGATCTCTCCGCATTCTCACCGCTCCCTGTGGCTAACGAGATCTCCCCATTCTCACCACTCCCTGTGGGTAACGATGTCTCCGCATTCTCACTGCTCCCTGTGGGTAACGATCTCTCCGCAATCTCACCGCTCCCTGTGGGTAACGATCTCTCCGCATTCTCACCGCTCCCTGTGGGTAACAATCTCTCCCGATGCTCACCGCTCCATGTGGGTAATGATCTCCTCGCATCCTCACCGCTCCCTGTGGATAACGATCTCTCCTGATCCTCACCGCTCCCTGTGGGTAACGATCTCTCCTGATCCTCTCCGCTCCCTGTGCATAACGATCTCTCCCCATTCTCACCGCTCCATGTGGGTAACAAGCTCTCCGCATTCTCACCGCTCCATGTGCGTAATGATCTCTCCCCATTCTCACCGCTCCCTGAGGGTAACAAGCTCTCCGCATTCTCAGCACTCCATGTGGTAATGATGTCTCCGCATTCTCGCCGCTCCCTCTGGGTAACGGGTTCTCCACATTCTCACCGCTCCAGGTAGATAACGATGTCTCCGCATCCTCACCGCTCCCTGTTGGTAACGTACTCTCCCCATCCTCACGGTTCCCTGAGAATAATGAGCACTCCCGATCCTCAACGCTCCCTGTGGGTAACGATTTCTCACCATTCTCACTGCTCCCGGATGGTAACGATCTCTCCACATTCTCACCGCTCCCTGTGGGTAACAAGCTCTCCGCAATCTCACCGCTCCATTTGGGTAACGAGCTCTCCGCATCCACATCTCTACCTGTGGGTAACAATCTCTCCCCATCCTCACCGCTCCCTGTGGGTAACGATCTCTCCACATCCTCACCGCTCCCTGTGCGTAACGATCTCTCCCCATTCTCACCGCTCCCTGTGGGTAATGATCTATCCCCATTCTCACCGCTCCCTGTGGGTAACGATCTCTCCACATTCTCACCCCTCCCTGTGGGTAACGACCTCCCCCATTCTCACCGCTCCCTGTGGATAAAGATGTCTCCCCATTCTCACCGCTCCCGATAGATAACGATGTCTCCCCATTCTCACAGCTCCCTGTGGGTTACGATCTCTCCCCATCCACATCGCTCCCTGTGGTTAACGATCTCTCCGCGTTCTCACCGCTCGCTGTGAGTAACGATCTCTCCACATTGTCACCGCTCCCTCTGGGTAACGATCTCTCCGCATTCTCACCGCTCCCTGAGGGTAACGAGCTCTCCGCATTCTCACCGCTCCATGTGGGTAACAATCTCTCCACATTCTCACCGCTCCCTGTGGCTGATGAGCTCTCCGCATTCTCACCGCTCCCTGTGGGTGACGAGCTCTCCGCATCCTCACCATTCCCTGCGGGTAACGAGCTCTCCGCATCCTCACCGTTTCCTGTGGGTAACGATCTCTCCGCATTCTCACCGCTCCCTGTGGGTAATGATCTCTCCGCATTCTCACCGCTCCCTGTGGGTAACGAGATCTCCCCATTCTCACCGCTCCCTGTGGGTAACGATCTCTCCGCATTCTCTCCGCTCCCGGTAGATAACGATCTCTCCGCATTCTCACCGCTCCATGTGGGTGAGGAGGTCTCCGCACCCTCACCGCTCCCTGTTGGTAACGACCTCTCCCCATTCTCACCGCTCCCATTGGGTAATGATCCCTCCGCATTCTCACCGCTCCCTGAAGGTAACAAGCTCTCCGCATTCTCACCGCTTCATCTGGGTAACGATCTCTTCCCATTCTCACCGCTCCCTGTGGATATTGAGCACTCCCGATCCTCAACGCTCCCTGTGGGTAACGATTTCTCACCATTCTCACTGCTCCGGGAGGGTAACGAGCTCTCCAAATTCTCACCGCTCCCTGTGGATAACGATCTCTCCCATCCTCACCGCTCAATATGGGTAACGATCTCTCCGCATTCTCAGCACTCCCTGTGGCTAAGGTTGTCACCGCATTCTCACCGCTGCCTGTGGGTAACGAGGTCTCCGCATTCTCACCGCTGCCTGTGGGTACCGATCTCTCCACATTCTCACCGCTCCCTGTGGGTAACGATCTCTCCACATTCTCACCGCTCCCTGTGGGTAACGATCTCTCCACATTCTCAACGCTCCCTTTGGGTAACGATCTCTCCGCATTCTCACTGCTCCCTGTGGGTAACGATCTCTCCGCAATCTCACCGCTCCCTGTGGGTAACGATCTCTCCGCATTCTCACTGCTCCCTGTGGGTAACAATATCTCCCGATGCTCACCGCTCCATGTGGGTAATGATCTCCTCGCATCCTCACCGCTCCCTGTGGATAACGATCTCTCCTGATCCTCACCGCTCCCTGTGGGTAACGATCTCTCCGCATCCTCACCGCTCCCTGTGGGTAACGATCTCTCCTGATCCTCTCCGCTCCCTGTGCATAACGATCTCTCCCCATTCTCACCGCTCCATGTGGGTAACAAGCTCTCCGCATTCTCACCGCTCCATGTGCGTAATGATCTCTCCCCATTCTCACCGCTCCCTGAGGGTAACAAGCTCTCCGCATTCTCAGCACTCCATGTGGGTAATGATGTCTCCGCATTCTCGCCGCTCCCTCTGGGTAACGGGTTCTCCACATTCTCACCGCTCCAGGTAGATAACGATGTCTCCGCATCCTCACCGCTCCCTGTTGCTAACGTACTCTCCCCATCCTCACCGTTCCCTGAGAATAATGAGCACTCCCGATCCTCAACGCTCCCTGTGGGTAACGATTTCTCACCATTCTCACTGCTCCCGGATGGTAACGATCTCTCCGCACTCTCACCGCTCCCTGTGGGTAACAAGCTCTCCGCAATCTCACCGCTCCATGTGGGTAACGAGCTCTCCGCATCCACATCTCTACCTGTGGGTAACAATCTCTCCCCATCCGCACCGCTCCCTGTGGGTAACGATCTCTCCGCATTCTCTCCGCTCCCGGTAGATAACGATCTCTCCGCATTCTCACCGCTCCATGTGGGTGAGGAGGTCTCCGCACCCTCACCGCTCCCTGTTGGTAACGACCTCTCCCCATTCTCACCGCTCCCTGTGGGTAATGATCTATCCCCATTCTCACCGCTCCCTGTGGGTAACGATCTCTCCACATTCTCACCCCTCCCTGTGGGTAACGACCTCCCCCATTCTCACCGCTCCCTGTGGATAAAGATGTCTCCCCATTCTCACCGCTCCCGATAGATAACGATGTCTCCCCATTCTCACAGCTCCCTGTGGGTTACGATCTCTCCCCATCCACATCGCTCCCTGTGGTTAACGATCTCTCCGCGTTCTCACCGCTCGCTGTGAGTAACGATCTCTCCACATTGTCACCGCTCCCTCTGGGTAACGATCTCTCCGCATTCTCACCGCTCCCTGAGGGTAACGAGCTCTCCGCATTCTCACCGCTCCATGTGGGTAACAATCTCTCCACATTCTCACCGCTCCCTGTGGCTGATGAGCTCTCCGCATTCTCACCGCTCCCTGTGGGTGACGAGCTCTCCGCATCCTCACCATTCCCTGCGGGTAACGAGCTCTCCGCATCCTCACCGTTTCCTGTGGGTAACGATCTCTCCGCATTCTCACCGCTCCCTGTGGGTAATGATCTCTCCGCATTCTCACCGCTCCCTGTGGGTAACGAGATCTCCCCATTCTCACCGCTCCCTGTGGGTAACGATCTCTCCGCATTCTCTCCGCTCCCGGTAGATAACGATCTCTCCGCATTCTCACCGCTCCATGTGGGTGAGGAGGTCTCCGCACCCTCACCGCTCCCTGTTGGTAACGACCTCTCCCCATTCTCACCGCTCCCATTGGGTAATGATCCCTCCGCATTCTCACCGCTCCCTGAAGGTAACAAGCTCTCCGCATTCTCACCGCTTCATCTGGGTAACGATCTCTTCCCATTCTCACCGCTCCCTGTGGATATTGAGCACTCCCGATCCTCAACGCTCCCTGTGGGTAACGATTTCTCACCATTCTCACTGCTCCGGGAGGGTAACGAGCTCTCCAAATTCTCACCGCTCCCTGTGGATAACGATCTCTCCCATCCTCACCGCTCAATATGGGTAACGATCTCTCCGCATTCTCAGCACTCCCTGTGGCTAAGGTTGTCACCGCATTCTCACCGCTGCCTGTGGGTAACGAGGTCTCCGCATTCTCACCGCTGCCTGTGGGTACCGATCTCTCCACATTCTCACCGCTCCCTGTGGGTAACGATCTCTCCACATTCTCACCGCTCCCTGTGGGTAACGATCTCTCCACATTCTCAACGCTCCCTTTGGGTAACGATCTCTCCGCATTCTCACTGCTCCCTGTGGGTAACGATCTCTCCGCAATCTCACCGCTCCCTGTGGGTAACGATCTCTCCGCATTCTCACCGCTCCCTGTGGGTAACAATATCTCCCGATGCTCACCGCTCCATGTGGGTAATGATCTCCTCGCATCCTCACCGCTCCCTGTGGATAACGATCTCTCCTGATCCTCACCGCTCCCTGTGGGTAACGATCTCTCCGCATTCTCACCGCTCCATGTGGGTGAGGAGGTCTCCGCACCCTCACCGCTCCCTGTTGGTAACGACCTCTCCCCATTCTCACCGCTCCCATTGGGTAATGATCCCTCCGCATTCTCACCGCTCCCTGAAGGTAACAAGCTCTCCGCATTCTCACCGCTTCATCTGGGTAACGATCTCTTCCCATTCTCACCGCTCCCTGTGGATATTGAGCACTCCCGATCCTCAACGCTCCCTGTGGGTAACGATTTCTCACCATTCTCACTGCTCCGGGAGGGTAACGAGCTCTCCAAATTCTCACCGCTCCCTGTGGATAACGATCTCTCCCATCCTCACCGCTCAATATGGGTAACGATCTCTCCGCATTCTCAGCACTCCCTGTGGCTAAGGTTGTCACCGCATTCTCACCGCTGCCTGTGGGTAACGAGGTCTCCGCATTCTCACCGCTGCCTGTGGGTACCGATCTCTCCACATTCTCACCGCTCCCTGTGCGTAACGATCTCTCCCCATCCTCACCGCTCCCTGTGCGTAACGATCTCTCCCCATTCTCACCACTCCCTGTGGGTAATGAGCTCTCCGCATCCACGTCTCTCCATGTGGGTAACAAGCTCTCCGCATTCTTACCGCTCCCTGTGGGTAACGATCTCTCCACATTCTCACCGCTCCCTGTGGGTAACGAGGTCTCCGCATTCTCACCGCTCCCTGAGGGTAACGATCTCTCCCGATCCTCACCGCTCCATGTGGGTAATGATCTCCTCGCATCCTCACTGCTCCCTGTGGATAACGATCTCTCCCCATCCTCACCGCTCCCTGTGGGTAACAATCTCTCCCCATCCTCACCGCTCCCTGTGGGTAACGATCTCTCCTGATCCTCACCGCTCCCAGTGGGTAATGATCTCTCCCCATTCTCACTGCTCCCTGAGGATAACGAGCTCTCCGCATTCTCAGCGCTCCATGTGGGTAACAAGCTCTCCGCATTCTCACTGCTCCACGTGGGTGACGAGCTCTCCGCATTCTCACCGCTCCCTCTGTGTAACGGATTCTCCACGTTCTCACCGCTCCCGGTAGATAACGATCTCTCCGCATTTTCACCGCTCCCTCTGCGTAATGTGCTCACCGCATCCTCACCGCTCTCTGTGGGTAACGATCTCTCCGCATTCTCACCGCTCCCTGTGGGTTACGATCTCTCCGCATTCTCACCGCTCCCTGTGGGTTACGATCTCTCTGCATTCTCACCGCTCCCTGTGGATAACGAGGTCTCCGCAGCCTCAACGCTCCATGAGGGAAACGATCTCTCCGCACCCTCACCGCTCCCTGTTGGGAACGAGCTCTCCCCATGCTCACCGCTCCCTGTGGATAACGATCTCCCCCATTCTCACCCCTCCCTGTGGGTAACGATCTCCCCCATTCTCACCGCTCCCTGTGGATAAAGATGTCTCCCCATTCTCACCGCTCCCGATAGATAACGATGTCTCCCCATTCTCACAGCTCCCTGTGGGTTACGATCTCTCCCCATCCACATCGCTCCCTGTGGTTAACGATCTCTCCGCGTTCTCACCGCTCGCTGTGAGTAACGATCTCTCCACATTGTCACCGCTCCCTGAGGGTAACGAGCTCTCCGCATTCTCACCGCTCCATGTGGGTAACAAACTCTCCACATTCTCACCGCTCCCTGTGGCTGACGAGCTCTCCGCATTCTCACCATCCCTGTGGGTGACGAGCTCTCCGCATCCTCACCATTCCCTGTGGGTAACGAGCTCTCCGCATCCTCACCGTTTCCTGTGGGTAACGATCTCTCTGCATTCTCACCGCTCCATGTGGGTAACAAGCTCTCCGCATTCTCACCGCACCGTGTGGGTAACGAGGTCTCCGCATCCTCACCGCTCCCTGTTGGTAACGTACTCTCCCCATTCTCACCGCTCCCTGTGGGTAACGACCTCTCCCCATCCACACCGCTCCCTGTGGGTAACGATCTCTCCACATTCTCACCGCTCCCATTGGATAATGATCTCTTCCCATTCTCACCGCTCCCTGTGGGTAACAAGCTCTCTGCAATCTCACCGCTCCCTGTGGGTAACGAGCTCTCCGCATCCACATCTCTCCCTGTGGGTAACGAGCTCTCCACATTCTCAGCGCTCCCTGTGGGTAACGAGGTCTCCGCATTCTCACCGCTCCCTGTAGGTAACGATCTCTCCACATTCTCACCGCTCCCTGAGGGTAACGATCTCTCCCGATGCTCACGGCTCCATGTGAGTAATGATCTCCTCGCATCCTCACCGCTCCCTGTGGGTAACGATCTCTCCCGATCCTCACCGCTCCCTGTGGGTAACGATCTCTCCCGATCCTCACCGCTCCATGTGGGTAATGATCTCCTCGCATCCTCCCTGCTCCCTGTGGATAACGATCTCTCCCGATCCTCACCGCTCCCTGTGGGTAACAATCTCTCCCCATCCTCACTGCTCCCTGTGGGTAACGATCTCTCCTGATCCTCACCGCTCCCTGTGGGTAATGATCTCTCCCCATTCTCACCGCTCCCTGTGGGTAATGATCTCCCCCCATTCTCACTGCTCCCTGAGGGTAACAAGCTCTCCGCATTCTCAGCGCTGCATGTGGGTAACAAGCTCTCCGCATTCTCACCGCTCCACGTGGGTAACGATCTCTCCGCATTCTCACCGCTCCCTCTGGGTAACGGGTTCTCCATGTTCTCACCGCTCCCGGTGGATAACGATGTCTCCGCATCCTAATCGCTCCCTGTTGGTAATGTACTCTCCCGATCCTCACCGCTCCCTGTGGGTAACGAACTCTCCCCATCCACACTGCTTCCTGTGGATAACTATCTCTCCGCATTCTCACCGCTACCTGTGGGTAACGAGATCTCCCCATTCTCACCGCTCCCTGTGGATAACGATCTCTCCGTATTCTCTCCGCTCCCGGTAGATAACGATCTCTCCGCATTCTCACCGCTCCATGTGGGTGAGGAGGTCTCCGCATCCTCACCGCTCCATGTGGGAAGCGATCTCTCCGCACCCTCACCGCTCCCTGTTGGTAACGACCTCTCCCCATTCTCACCGCTCCCTTTGGGTAATGATCCCTCCGCATTCTCACCACTCCCTGAAGGTAACAAGCTCTCCGCATTCTCACCGCTACATCTGGGTAACGATCTCTTCCCATTCTCACCGCTCCCTGTGGATATTGAGCACCCCCGATCCTCAACGCTCCCTGTGGGTAACGATTTCTCACCATTCTCACTGCTCCGGGAGGGTAACGAGCTCTCCAAATTCTCACCGCTCCCTGTGGATAACGATCTCTCCCATCCTCACCGCTCAATATGGGTAACGATCTCTCCGCATTCTCAGCACTCCCTGTGGCTAAGGTTGTCACCGCATTCTCACCGCTGCCTGTGGGTAACGAGGTCTCCGCATTCTCACCGCTCCCTGTGGGTACCGATCTCTCCACATTCTCACCGCTCCCTGTGGGTAACGATCTCTCCACATTCTCACCGCTCCCTGTGGGTAACGATCTCTCCACATTCTCACCGCTCCCTTTGGGTAACGATCTCTTCGCATTCTCACCGCTCCCTGTGGGTAACGATCTCTCCGCAATCTCACCGCTCCCTGTGGGTAACGATCTCTCCGCATTCTCACCGCTCCCTGTGGGTAACAATCTCTCCCGATGCTCACCGCTCCATGTGGGTAATGATCTCCTCGCATCCTCACCGCTCCCTGTGGATAACGATCTCTCCTGATCCTCACCGCTCCCTGTGGGTAACGATCTCTCCCCATCCTCACCGCTCCCTGTGGGTAACGATTTCTCCTGATCCTCTCCGCTCCCTGTGCATAACGATCTCTCCCCATTCTCGCCGCTCCATGTGGGTAACAAGCTCTCCGCATTCTCACCGCTCCATGTGCGTAATGATCTCTCCCCATTCTCACCGCTCCCTGAGGGTAACAAGCTCTCCGCATTCTCAGCACTCCATGTGGGTAATGATGTCTCCGCATTCTCGCCGCTCCCTCTGGGTAACGGGTTCTCCACATTCTCACCGCTCCAGGTAGATAACGATGTCTCCGCATCCTCACCGCTCCCTGTTGCTAACGTACTCTCCCCATCCTCACCGTTCCCTGAGAATAATGAGCAGTCCCGATCCTCAACGCTCCCTGTGGGTAACGATTTCTCACCATTCTCACTGCTCCCGGATGGTAACGATCTCTCCACATTTTCACCGCTCCCTCTGCGTAATGTCCTCACCGCATCCTCACCGCTCTCTGTGGGTAACGATCTCTCCGCATTCTCACCGCTCCCTGTGGGTTACGATCTCTCCGCATTCTCACCGCTCCCTGTGGGTTACGATCTCTCTGAATTCTCACCGCTCCCTGTGGATAACGAGGTCTCCGCAGCCTCAACGCTCCATGAGGGAAACGATCTCTCCGCACCCTTACCGCTCCCTGTTGGGAACGAGCTCTCCCCATGCTCACCGCTCCCTGTGGATAACGATCTCCCCCATTCTCACCCCTCCCTGTGGGTAACGACCTCCCCCATTCTCACCGCTCCCTGTGGATAAAGATGTCTCCCCATTCTCACCGCTCCCGATAGATAACGATGTCTCCCCATTCTCACAGCTCCCTGTGGGTTACGATCTCTCCCCATCCACATCGCTCCCTGTGGTTAACGATCTCTCCGCGTTCTCACCGCTCGCTGTGAGTAACGATCTCTCCACATTCTCACCGCTCCCTCTGGGTAACGGTCTCTCCGCATTCTCACCGCTCCCTGAGGGTAACGAGCTCTCCGCATTCTCACCGCTCCATGTGGGTAACAATCTCTCCACATTCTCACCGCTCCCTGTGGCTGACGAGCTCTCCGCATTCTCACCACTCCCTGTGGGTGATGAGCTTTCCGCATCCTCACCATTGCCTGTGGGTAACGATCTCTCCGCATCCTCACCGTTTCCTGTGGGTAACGATCTCTCCGCATTCTCACCGCTCCCTGTGGGTAATGATCTCTCCGCATTCTCACCGCTCCCTGTGGCTAACGATCTCGCTGCATTCTCACCGCTCCATGTGGGTAACGAGGTCTCCGCATTCTCGCCGCTCCCTCTGGGTAACGGGTTATCCACATTCTCACCGCTCCCGGTAGATAACGGTGCCTCCGCATCCTCACCGCTCCCTGTTGGTAACGTACTCTCCCCATCCTCACCGCTCCCTGTTGGTAACGAACTCTCCACAATCTCACCGCTCCCTGTGGGTGACGAGCTCTCCGCATTCTCACCGCTCCCTGTGGGTGACGAGCTCTCCATATTCTCACCGCTCCCTGTGGGTAACGAGCTCTCCGCATCCTCACCGTTCCCTGTGGGTAATGATCTCTCCGCATTCTCACCGCTCCCTGTGGGTAACGAGATCTCCGCATCCTCACCGTTCCCTGTGGGTAATGATCTCTCCCCATCCTCATCGCTCCCTGTAGGTAACGAACTCTCCCCATTCTCACTGCTCCCTGTGGGTAATGAGCTCTCCCTATCCACACCGCTCCCTGTGGGTAACAAGCTCTCCGCATCCTCACCGTTCCCTGTGGGTAATGATCTCTCCCCATCCTCATCGCTCCCTGTAGGTAACGAACTCTCCCCATTCTCACTGCTCCCTGTGGGTAATGAGCTCTCCCTATCCACACCGCTCCCTGTGGGTAACAAGCTCTCCGCATTCTCACTGCTCCACGTGGGAGACGAGCTCTCCGCATTCTCGCTGCTCCCTCTGTGTAACGGATTCTCCACGTTCTCACCGCTCCCGGTAGATAACGATCTCTCCGCATTTTCACCGCTCCCTCTGCGTAATGTCCTCACCGCATCCTCACCGCTCTCTGTGGGTAACGATCTCTCCGCATTCTCACCGCTCCCTGTGGGTAACGAGGTCTCCGCATTCTCACCGCTCACTGTGGGTAACGATCTCTCCACATTCTCACCGCTCCCTGTGGGTAACGATCTCTCCCGATGCTCACCGCTCCATGTGGGTAATGATCTCCTCGCATCCTCACTGCTCCCTGTGGGTAACGATCTCTCCCGATCCTCACCGCTCCCTGTGGGTAACAATCTCTCCCCATCCTAACCGCTCCCTGTGGGTAACGATCTCTCCCGATCCTCACCGCTCCATGTGGGAAACGATCTCTCCGCACCCTCACCGCTCCCTGTTGGTAACGACCTCTCCCCATTCTCACCGCTCCCTTTGGGTAATAATCCCTCCGCATTCTCACCGCTCCCTGAAGGTAACAAGCTCTCCGCATTCTCACCGCTACATCTGGGTAACGATCTCTTCCCATTCTCACCGCTCCCTGTGGATATTGAGCACTCCCGATCCTCAACGCTCCCTGTGGGTAACGATTTCTCACCATTCTCACTGCTCCGGGAGGGTAACGAGCTCTCCAAATTCTCACCGCTCCCTGTGGATAACGATCTCTCCCATCCTCACTGCTCAATATGGGTAACGATCTCTCCGCATTCTCAGCACTCCCTGTGGCTAAGGTTGTCACCGCATTCTCACTGCTGCCTGTGAGTAACGAGGTCTCCGCATTCTCACCGCTCCCTGTGGGTAACGATCTCTCCACATTCTCACCGCTCCCTGTGGGTAACGATCTCTCAAACATTCTCACCGCTCCCTGTGGGTAACGATCTCTCCGCAATCTCACCGCTCCCTGTGGGTAACGATCTCTCCGCATTCTCACCGCTCCCTATGGGTAACAATCTCTCCCGATGCTCACCGCTCCATGTGGGTAATGATCTCCTCGCATCCTCACCGCTCCCTGTGGATAACGATCTCTCCTGATCCTCACCGCTCCCTGTGGGTAACGATCTCTCCGCATCCTCACCGCTCCCTATGGGTAACGATCTCTCCTGATCCTCTCCGCTCCCTGTGCATAACGATCTCTCCCCATTCTCACCGCTCCATGTGGGTAACAAGCTCTCCGCATTCTCACCGCTCCATGTGCGTAATGATCTCTCCCCATTCTCACCGCTCCCTGAGGGTAACAAGCTCTCCGCATTCTCAGCACTCCATGTGGGTAATGATGTCTCCGCATTCTCGCCGCTCCCTCTGGGTAACGGGTTCTCCACATTCTCACCGCTCCAGGTAGATAACGATGTCTCCGCATCCTCACCGCTCCCTGTTGCTAACGTACTCTCCCCATCCTCACCGTTCCCTGAGAATAATGAGCACCCCCGATCCTCAACGCTCCCTGTGGGTAACGATCTCTCCGCATTCTCACCGCTCCCTGTGGGTAACGAGGTCTCCGCATTCTCACCGCTCCCTGAGGGTAACGATCTCTCCCGATCCTCACCGCTCCATGTGGGTAATGATCTCCTCGCATCCTCACTGCTCCCTGTGGATAACGATCTCTCCCCATCCTCACCGCTCCCTGTGGGTAACAATCTCTCCCCATCCTCACCGCTCCCTGTGGGTAACGATCTCTCCTGATCCTCACCGCTCCCAGTGGGTAATGATCTCTCCCCATTCTCACTGCTCCCTGAGGATAATGAGCTCTCCGCATTCTCAGCGCTCCATGTGGGTAACAAGCTCTCCGCGTTCTCACTGCTCCACGTGGGTGACGAGCTCTCCGCATTCTCGCCGCTCCCTCTGTGTAACGGATTCTCCATGTTCTCACCGCTCCCGGTTGATAACGATGTCTCCGCATCCTCACCGCTCCCTGTTGGTAACGATCTCTCCGCATTCTCACCGCTCCCTGTGGGTAACGAGGTCTCCGCATTCTCATCGCTCCGTGTGGGTAATGATCTCTTAGCATCCACACCGCTCCCTGTGCATAACGATCTCTCCCGATTCTCACCGCTCCCTGTGGGTAACAATCTCTCCCCATCCTCACCGCTCCCTGTGGGTAACGATCTCTCCTGATCCTCACCGCTCCCTGTGCATAACGATCTCTCCCCATTCTCACCGCTCCCTGTGGGTAACAAGCTCTCCGCATTCTCACCGCTCCATGTGGGTAATGATCTCTCCCCATTCTCACCACTCCCTGTCCCTGAGGGTAACGAGCTCTCTGCATTCTCACCGCTCCATGCAGGTAACAATCTCTCCTCATCCTCACCGCTCCCTGTGGGTGACGATCTCTCCACATTCTCACTGCTCCCTGTAGCTGACGAGATCTCCGCATTCTCACCGCTCCCTGTCGGTGACGAGCTCTCCGCATACTCACCGTTCCCTGTGGGTAATGATCTCTCCGCATTCTCACCGCTCCCTGTCGGTGACGAGCTCTCCGCATACTCACCGTTCCCTGTGGGTAATGATCTCTCCGCATTCTCACCGCTCCCTGTGGCTAACGATCTCTCTGCATTCTCACCGCTCCATGTGGGTAACAAGCTCTCCGCATTCTCACCGCACCGTGTGGGTAACGAGGTCTCCGCATCCTCACCGCCACCTGTTGGTAACGTAATCTCCCCATTCTCACCGCTCCCCGTGGGTAACGACCTCTCCCCATCCACACCGCTCCCTGTGGGTAACGATCTCTCCGCATTCTCACGGCTCCCATTGGATAATGATCTCTTCCCATTCTCACCGCTCCCTGTGGGTAACAAGGTCTCTGCAATCTCACCGCTCCCTGTGGGTAACGAGCTCTCCGCATCCACATCTCTCCCTGTGGGTAACGAGCTCTCCGCATTCTCACCGCTCCCTGTGGGTAACGATCTCTCCGCATTCTCACCGCTCCCTGTGGGTAACGAGGTCTCCGCATTCTCACCGCTCCCTGTGGGTAACGATCTCTCCACATTCTCACCGCTCCCTGTGGGTAACGATCTCTCCCGATGCTCACCGCTCCATGTGGGTAATGATCTCCTCGCATCCTCACCGCTCCCTGTGGATAACGATCTCTCCCGATCCTCACCGCTCCCTGTGGGTAACAATCTCTCCCCATCCTCACCGCTCCCTGTGGGTAACGATCTCTCCTGATCCTCACCGCTCGCTGTGCATAACGATCTCTCCCCATTCTCACCGCTCCCTGTTGGTAACAAACTCTCCCCATTCTCACCGCTCCCGGTGGGTAACGACCTCTCCCCATTCACACCGCCCTCTGTGGGTAACGATCTCTCCGCATTCTCACGGCTCCCATTGGATAATGATCTCTCCCCATTCTCACCGCTCCCTGTGGGTAACAAGCTCTCCGCAATCTCACCGCTCCCTGTGGGTAACGAGCTCACTGCATCCACATCTCTCCCTGTGGGTAACGAGCTCTCCGCATCCACATCTCTCCCTGTGGGCAACGAGCTATCCGCATTCTTACCGCTCCCTGTGGGTAACGATCTCTCTGCATTCTCACCGCTCCCTGTGGGTAACGAGGTCTCCGCATTCTCACCGCTCCCTGTGGGTAACGATCTCTCCACATTCTCACCCCTCCCTGTGGGTAACGACCTCCCCCATTCTCACCGCTCCCTGTGGATAAAGATGTCTCCCCATTCTCACCGCTCCCGATAGATAACGATGTCTCCCCATTCTCACAGCTCCCTGTGGGTTACGATCTCTCCCCATCCACATCGCTCCCTGTGGTTAACGATCTCTCCGCGTTCTCACCGCTCGCTGTGAGTAACAATCTCTCCACATTGTCACCGCTCCCTCTGGGTAACGATCTCTCCGCATTCTCACCGCTCCCTGAGGGTAACGAGCTCTCCGCATTCTCACCGCTCCATGTGGGTAACAATCTCTCCACATTCTCACCGCTCCCTGTGGCTGATGAGCTCTCCGCATTCTCACCGCTCCCTGTGGGTGACGAGCTCTCCGCATCCTCACCATTCCCTGCGGGTAACGAGCTCTCCGCATCCTCACCGTTTCCTGTGGGTAACGATCTCTCCGCATTCTCACCGCTCCCTGTGGGTAATGATCTCTCCGCATTCTCACCGCTCCCTGTGGGTAACGAGATCTCCCCATTCTCACCGCTCCCTGTGGGTAACGATCTCTCCGCATTCTCTCCGCTCCCGGTAGATAACGATCTCTCCGCATTCTCACCGCTCCATGTGGGTGAGGAGGTCTCCGCACCCTCACCGCTCCCTGTTGGTAACGACCTCTCCCCATTCTCACCGCTCCCATTGGGTAATGATCCCTCCGCATTCTCACCGCTCCCTGAAGGTAACAAGCTCTCCGCATTCTCACCGCTTCATCTGGGTAACGATCTCTTCCCATTCTCACCGCTCCCTGTGGATATTGAGCACTCCCGATCCTCAACGCTCCCTGTGGGTAACGATTTCTCACCATTCTCACTGCTCCGGGAGGGTAACGAGCTCTCCAAATTCTCACCGCTCCCTGTGGATAACGATCTCTCCCATCCTCACCGCTCAATATGGGTAACGATCTCTCCGCATTCTCAGCACTCCCTGTGGCTAAGGTTGTCACCGCATTCTCACCGCTGCCTGTGGGTAACGAGGTCTCCGCATTCTCACCGCTGCCTGTGGGTACCGATCTCTCCACATTCTCACCGCTCCCTGTGGGTAACGATCTCTCCACATTCTCACCGCTCCCTGTGGGTAACGATCTCTCCACATTCTCAACGCTCCCTTTGGGTAACGATCTCTCCGCATTCTCACTGCTCCCTGTGGGTAACGATCTCTCCGCAATCTCACCGCTCCCTGTGGGTAACGATCTCTCCGCATTCTCACCGCTCCCTGTGGGTAACAATATCTCCCGATGCTCACCGCTCCATGTGGGTAATGATCTCCTCGCATCCTCACCGCTCCCTGTGGATAACGATCTCTCCTGATCCTCACCGCTCCCTGTGGGTAACGATCTCTCCGCATCCTCACCGCTCCCTGTGGGTAACGATCTCTCCTGATCCTCTCCGCTCCCTGTGCATAACGATCTCTCCCCATTCTCACCGCTCCATGTGGGTAACAAGCTCTCCGCATTCTCACCGCTCCATGTGCGTAATGATCTCTCCCCATTCTCACCGCTCCCTGAGGGTAACAAGCTCTCCGCATTCTCAGCACTCCATGTGGGTAATGATGTCTCCGCATTCTCGCCGCTCCCTCTGGGTAACGGGTTCTCCACATTCTCACCGCTCCAGGTAGATAACGATGTCTCCGCATCCTCACCGCTCCCTGTTGCTAACGTACTCTCCCCATCCTCACCGTTCCCTGAGAATAATGAGCAGTCCCGATCCTCAACGCTCCCTGTGGGTAACAATTTCTCACCATTCTCACTGCTCCCGGATGGTAACGATCTCTCCGCACTCTCACCGCTCCCTGTGGGTAACAAGCTCTCCGCAATCTCACCGCTCCATGTGGGTAACGAGCTCTCCGCATCCACATCTCTACCTGTGGGTAACAATCTCTCCCCATCCGCACCGCTCCCTGTGGGTAACGATCTCTCCGCATTCTCTCCGCTCCCGGTAGATAACGATCTCTCCGCATTCTCACCGCTCCATGTGGGTGAGGAGGTCTCCGCACCCTCACCGCTCCCTGTTGGTAACGACCTCTCCCCATTCTCACCGCTCCCATTGGGTAATGATCCCTCCGCATTCTCACCGCTCCCTGAAGGTAACAAGCTCTCCGCATTCTCACCGCTTCATCTGGGTAACGATCTCTTCCCATTCTCACCGCTCCCTGTGGATATTGAGCACTCCCGATCCTCAACGCTCCCTGTGGGTAACGATTTCTCACCATTCTCACTGCTCCGGGAGGGTAACGAGCTCTCCAAATTCTCACCGCTCCCTGTGGATAACGATCTCTCCCATCCTCACCGCTCAATATGGGTAACGATCTCTCCGCATTCTCAGCACTCCCTGTGGCTAAGGTTGTCACCGCATTCTCACCGCTGCCTGTGGGTAACGAGGTCTCCGCATTCTCACCGCTGCCTGTGGGTACCGATCTCTCCACATTCTCACCGCTCCCTGTGCGTAACGATCTCTCCCCATCCTCACCGCTCCCTGTGCGTAACGATCTCTCCCCATTCTCACCGCTCCCTGTGGGTAATGAGCTCTCCGCATCCACGTCTCTCCATGTGGGTAACAAGCTCTCCGCATTCTTACCGCTCCCTGTGGGTAACGATCTCTCCACATTCTCACCGCTCCCTGTGGGTAACGAGGTCTCCGCATTCTCACCGCTCCCTGAGGGTAACGATCTCTCCCGATCCTCACCGCTCCATGTGGGTAATGATCTCCTCGCATCCTCACTGCTCCCTGTGGATAACGATCTCTCCCCATCCTCACCGCTCCCTGTGGGTAACAATCTCTCCCCATCCTCACCGCTCCCTGTGGGTAACGATCTCTCCTGATCCTCACCGCTCCCAGTGGGTAATGATCTCTCCCCATTCTCACTGCTCCCTGAGGATAACGAGCTCTCCGCATTCTCAGCGCTCCATGTGGGTAACAAGCTCTCCGCATTCTCACTGCTCCACGTGGGTGACGAGCTCTCCGCATTCTCACCGCTCCCTCTGTGTAACGGATTCTCCACGTTCTCACCGCTCCCGGTAGATAACGATCTCTCCGCATTTTCACCGCTCCCTCTGCGTAATGTGCTCACCGCATCCTCACCGCTCTCTGTGGGTAACGATCTCTCCGCATTCTCACCGCTCCCTGTGGGTTACGATCTCTCCGCATTCTCACCGCTCCCTGTGGGTTACGATCTCTCTGCATTCTCACCGCTCCCTGTGGATAACGAGGTCTCCGCAGCCTCAACGCTCCATGAGGGAAACGATCTCTCCGCACCCTCACCGCTCCCTGTTGGGAACGAGCTCTCCCCATGCTCACCGCTCCCTGTGGATAACGATCTCCCCCATTCTCACCCCTCCCTGTGGGTAACGATCTCCCCCATTCTCACCGCTCCCTGTGGATAAAGATGTCTCCCCATTCTCACCGCTCCCGATAGATAACGATGTCTCCCCATTCTCACAGCTCCCTGTGGGTTACGATCTCTCCCCATCCACATCGCTCCCTGTGGTTAACGATCTCTCCGCGTTCTCACCGCTCGCTGTGAGTAACGATCTCTCCACATTGTCACCGCTCCCTGAGGGTAACGAGCTCTCCGCATTCTCACCGCTCCATGTGGGTAACAAACTCTCCACATTCTCACCGCTCCCTGTGGCAGACGAGCTCTCCGCATTCTCACCATCCCTGTGGGTGACGAGCTCTCCGCATCCTCACCATTCCCTGTGGGTAACGAGCTCTCCGCATCCTCACCGTTTCCTGTGGGTAACGATCTCTCCGCATTCTCACCGCTCCCTGTGGGTAATGATCTCTCCGCATTCTCACCGCTCCCTGTGGCTAACGAGATCTCCCCATTCTCACCACTCCCTGTGGGTAACGATGTCTCCGCATTCTCACTGCTCCCTGTGGGTAACGATCTCTCCGCAATCTCACCGCTCCCTGTGGGTAACGATCTCTCCGCATTCTCACCGCTCCCTGTGGGTAACAATCTCTCCCGATGCTCACCGCTCCATGTGGGTAATGATCTCCTCGCATCCTCACCGCTCCCTGTGGATAACGATCTCTCCTGATCCTCACCGCTCCCTGTGGGTAACGATCTCTCCTGATCCTCTCCGCTCCCTGTGCATAACGATCTCTCCCCATTCTCACCGCTCCATGTGGGTAACAAGCTCTCCGCATTCTCACCGCTCCATGTGCGTAATGATCTCTCCCCATTCTCACCGCTCCCTGAGGGTAACAAGCTCTCCGCATTCTCAGCACTCCATGTGGTAATGATGTCTCCGCATTCTCGCCGCTCCCTCTGGGTAACGGGTTCTCCACATTCTCACCGCTCCAGGTAGATAACGATGTCTCCGCATCCTCACCGCTCCCTGTTGGTAACGTACTCTCCCCATCCTCACGGTTCCCTGAGAATAATGAGCACTCCCGATCCTCAACGCTCCCTGTGGGTAACGATTTCTCACCATTCTCACTGCTCCCGGATGGTAACGATCTCTCCACATTCTCACCGCTCCCTGTGGGTAACAAGCTCTCCGCAATCTCACCGCTCCATTTGGGTAACGAGCTCTCCGCATCCACATCTCTACCTGTGGGTAACAATCTCTCCCCATCCTCACCGCTCCCTGTGGGTAACGATCTCTCCACATCCTCACCGCTCCCTGTGCGTAACGATCTCTCCCCATTCTCACCGCTCCCTGTGGGTAATGATCTATCCCCATTCTCACCGCTCCCTGTGGGTAACGATCTCTCCACATTCTCACCCCTCCCTGTGGGTAACGACCTCCCCCATTCTCACCGCTCCCTGTGGATAAAGATGTCTCCCCATTCTCACCGCTCCCGATAGATAACGATGTCTCCCCATTCTCACAGCTCCCTGTGGGTTACGATCTCTCCCCATCCACATCGCTCCCTGTGGTTAACGATCTCTCCGCGTTCTCACCGCTCGCTGTGAGTAACGATCTCTCCACATTGTCACCGCTCCCTCTGGGTAACGATCTCTCCGCATTCTCACCGCTCCCTGAGGGTAACGAGCTCTCCGCATTCTCACCGCTCCATGTGGGTAACAATCTCTCCACATTCTCACCGCTCCCTGTGGCTGATGAGCTCTCCGCATTCTCACCGCTCCCTGTGGGTGACGAGCTCTCCGCATCCTCACCATTCCCTGCGGGTAACGAGCTCTCCGCATCCTCACCGTTTCCTGTGGGTAACGATCTCTCCGCATTCTCACCGCTCCCTGTGGGTAATGATCTCTCCGCATTCTCACCGCTCCCTGTGGGTAACGAGATCTCCCCATTCTCACCGCTCCCTGTGGGTAACGATCTCTCCGCATTCTCTCCGCTCCCGGTAGATAACGATCTCTCCGCATTCTCACCGCTCCATGTGGGTGAGGAGGTCTCCGCACCCTCACCGCTCCCTGTTGGTAACGACCTCTCCCCATTCTCACCGCTCCCATTGGGTAATGATCCCTCCGCATTCTCACCGCTCCCTGAAGGTAACAAGCTCTCCGCATTCTCACCGCTTCATCTGGGTAACGATCTCTTCCCATTCTCACCGCTCCCTGTGGATATTGAGCACTCCCGATCCTCAACGCTCCCTGTGGGTAACGATTTCTCACCATTCTCACTGCTCCGGGAGGGTAACGAGCTCTCCAAATTCTCACCGCTCCCTGTGGATAACGATCTCTCCCATCCTCACCGCTCAATATGGGTAACGATCTCTCCGCATTCTCAGCACTCCCTGTGGCTAAGGTTGTCACCGCATTCTCACCGCTGCCTGTGGGTAACGAGGTCTCCGCATTCTCACCGCTGCCTGTGGGTACCGATCTCTCCACATTCTCACCGCTCCCTGTGGGTAACGATCTCTCCACATTCTCACCGCTCCCTGTGGGTAACGATCTCTCCACATTCTCAACGCTCCCTTTGGGTAACGATCTCTCCGCATTCTCACTGCTCCCTGTGGGTAACGATCTCTCCGCAATCTCACCGCTCCCTGTGGGTAACGATCTCTCCGCATTCTCACCGCTCCCTGTGGGTAACAATATCTCCCGATGCTCACCGCTCCATGTGGGTAATGATCTCCTCGCATCCTCACCGCTCCCTGTGGATAACGATCTCTCCTGATCCTCACCGCTCCCTGTGGGTAACGATCTCTCCGCATCCTCACCGCTCCCTGTGGGTAACGATCTCTCCTGATCCTCTCCGCTCCCTGTGCATAACGATCTCTCCCCATTCTCACCGCTCCATGTGGGTAACAAGCTCTCCGCATTCTCACCGCTCCATGTGCGTAATGATCTCTCCCCATTCTCACCGCTCCCTGAGGGTAACAAGCTCTCCGCATTCTCAGCACTCCATGTGGGTAATGATGTCTCCGCATTCTCGCCGCTCCCTCTGGGTAACGGGTTCTCCACATTCTCACCGCTCCAGGTAGATAACGATGTCTCCGCATCCTCACCGCTCCCTGTTGCTAACGTACTCTCCCCATCCTCACCGTTCCCTGAGAATAATGAGCACTCCCGATCCTCAACGCTCCCTGTGGGTAACGATTTCTCACCATTCTCACTGCTCCCGGATGGTAACGATCTCTCCGCACTCTCACCGCTCCCTGTGGGTAACAAGCTCTCCGCAATCTCACCGCTCCATGTGGGTAACGAGCTCTCCGCATCCACATCTCTACCTGTGGGTAACAATCTCTCCCCATCCGCACCGCTCCCTGTGGGTAACGATCTCTCCGCATTCTCTCCGCTCCCGGTAGATAACGATCTCTCCGCATTCTCACCGCTCCATGTGGGTGAGGAGGTCTCCGCACCCTCACCGCTCCCTGTTGGTAACGACCTCTCCCCATTCTCACCGCTCCCATTGGGTAATGATCCCTCCGCATTCTCACCGCTCCCTGAAGGTAACAAGCTCTCCGCATTCTCACCGCTTCATCTGGGTAACGATCTCTTCCCATTCTCACCGCTCCCTGTGGATATTGAGCACTCCCGATCCTCAACGCTCCCTGTGGATAACGATTTCTCACCATTCTCACTGCTCCGGGAGGGTAACGAGCTCTCCAAATTCTCACCGCTCCCTGTGGATAACGATCTCTCCCATCCTCACCGCTCAATATGGGTAACGATCTCTCCGCATTCTCAGCACTCCCTGTGGCTAAGGTTGTCACCGCATTCTCACCGCTGCCTGTGGGTAACGAGGTCTCCGCATTCTCACCGCTGCCTGTGGGTACCGATCTCTCCACATTCTCACCGCTCCCTGTGCGTAACGATCTCTCCCCATCCTCACCGCTCCCTGTGCGTAACGATCTCTCCCCATTCTCACCGCTCCCTGTGGGTAATGAGCTCTCCGCATCCACGTCTCTCCATGTGGGTAACAAGCTCTCCGCATTCTTACCGCTCCCTGTGGGTAACGATCTCTCCACATTCTCACCGCTCCCTGTGGGTAACGAGGTCTCCGCATTCTCACCGCTCCCTGAGGGTAACGATCTCTCCCGATCCTCACCGCTCCATGTGGGTAATGATCTCCTCGCATCCTCACTGCTCCCTGTGGATAACGATCTCTCCCCATCCTCACCGCTCCCTGTGGGTAACAATCTCTCCCCATCCTCACCGCTCCCTGTGGGTAACGATCTCTCCTGATCCTCACCGCTCCCAGTGGGTAATGATCTCTCCCCATTCTCACTGCTCCCTGAGGATAACGAGCTCTCCGCATTCTCAGCGCTCCATGTGGGTAACAAGCTCTCCGCATTCTCACTGCTCCACGTGGGTGACGAGCTCTCCGCATTCTCACCGCTCCCTCTGTGTAACGGATTCTCCACGTTCTCACCGCTCCCGGTAGATAACGATCTCTCCGCATTTTCACCGCTCCCTCTGCGTAATGTGCTCACCGCATCCTCACCGCTCTCTGTGGGTAACGATCTCTCCGCATTCTCACCGCTCCCTGTGGGTTACGATCTCTCCGCATTCTCACCGCTCCCTGTGGGTTACGATCTCTCTGCATTCTCACCGCTCCCTGTGGATAACGAGGTCTCCGCAGCCTCAACGCTCCATGAGGGAAACGATCTCTCCGCACCCTCACCGCTCCCTGTTGGGAACGAGCTCTCCCCATGCTCACCGCTCCCTGTGGATAACGATCTCCCCCATTCTCACCCCTCCCTGTGGGTAACGATCTCCCCCATTCTCACCGCTCCCTGTGGATAAAGATGTCTCCCCATTCTCACCGCTCCCGATAGATAACGATGTCTCCCCATTCTCACAGCTCCCTGTGGGTTACGATCTCTCCCCATCCACATCGCTCCCTGTGGTTAACGATCTCTCCGCGTTCTCACCGCTCGCTGTGAGTAACGATCTCTCCACATTGTCACCGCTCCCTGAGGGTAACGAGCTCTCCGCATTCTCACCGCTCCATGTGGGTAACAAACTCTCCACATTCTCACCGCTCCCTGTGGCTGATGAGCTCTCCGCATTCTCACCATCCCTGTGGGTGACGAGCTCTCCGCATCCTCACCATTCCCTGTGGGTAACGAGCTCTCCGCATCCTCACCGTTTCCTGTGGGTAACGATCTCTCCGCATTCTCACCGCTCCCTGTGGGTAATGATCTCTCCGCATTCTCACCGCTCCCTGTGGCTAACGAGATCTCCCCATTCTCACCACTCCCTGTGGGTAACGATGTCTCCGCATTCTCACTGCTCCCTGTGGGTAACGATCTCTCCGCAATCTCACCGCTCCCTGTGGGTAACGATCTCTCCGCATTCTCACCGCTCCCTGTGGGTAACAATATCTCCCGATGCTCACCGCTCCATGTGGGTAATGATCTCCTCGCATCCTCACCGCTCCCTGTGGATAACGATCTCTCCTGATCCTCACCGCTCCCTGTGGGTAACGATCTCTCCTGATCCTCTCCGCTCCCTGTGCATAACGATCTCTCCCCATTCTCACCGCTCCATGTGGGTAACAAGCTCTCCGCATTCTCACCGCTCCATGTGCGTAATGATCTCTCCCCATTCTCACCGCTCCCTGAGGGTAACAAGCTCTCCGCATTCTCAGCACTCCATGTGGTAATGATGTCTCCGCATTCTCGCCGCTCCCTCTGGGTAACGGGTTCTCCACATTCTCACCGCTCCAGGTAGATAACGATGTCTCCGCATCCTCACCGCTCCCTGTTGGTAACGTACTCTCCCCATCCTCACCGTTCCCTGAGAATAATGAGCACTCCCGATCCTCAACGCTCCCTGTGGGTAACGATTTCTCACCATTCTCACTGCTCCCGGATGGTAACGATCTCTCCACATTCTCACCGCTCCCTGTGGGTAACAAGCTCTCCGCAATCTCACCGCTCCATGTGGGTAACGAGCTCTCCGCATCCACATCTCTACCTGTGGGTAACAATCTCTCCCCATCCTCACCGCTCCCTGTGGGTAACGATCTCTCCACATCCTCACCGCTCCCTGTGCGTAACGATCTCTCCCCATTCTCACCGCTCCCTGTGGGTAATGATCTATCCCCATTCTCACCGCTCCCTGTGGGTAACGATCTCTCCACATTCTCACCCCTCCCTGTGGGTAACGACCTCCCCCATTCTCACCGCTCCCTGTGGATAAAGATGTCTCCCCATTCTCACCGCTCCCGATAGATAACGATGTCTCCCCATTCTCACAGCTCCCTGTGGGTTACGATCTCTCCCCATCCACATCGCTCCCTGTGGTTAACGATCTCTCCGCGTTCTCACCGCTCGCTGTGAGTAACGATCTCTCCACATTGTCACCGCTCCCTCTGGGTAACGATCTCTCCGCATTCTCACCGCTCCCTGAGGGTAACGAGCTCTCCGCATTCTCACCGCTCCATGTGGGTAACAATCTCTCCACATTCTCACCGCTCCCTGTGGCTGATGAGCTCTCCGCATTCTCACCGCTCCCTGTGGGTGACGAGCTCTCCGCATCCTCACCATTCCCTGCGGGTAACGAGCTCTCCGCATCCTCACCGTTTCCTGTGGGTAACGATCTCTCCGCATTCTCACCGCTCCCTGTGGGTAATGATCTCTCCGCATTCTCACCGCTCCCTGTGGGTAACGAGATCTCCCCATTCTCACCGCTCCCTGTGGGTAACGATCTCTCCGCATTCTCTCCGCTCCCGGTAGATAACGATCTCTCCGCATTCTCACCGCTCCATGTGGGTGAGGAGGTCTCCGCACCCTCACCGCTCCCTGTTGGTAACGACCTCTCCCCATTCTCACCGCTCCCATTGGGTAATGATCCCTCCGCATTCTCACCGCTCCCTGAAGGTAACAAGCTCTCCGCATTCTCACCGCTTCATCTGGGTAACGATCTCTTCCCATTCTCACCGCTCCCTGTGGATATTGAGCACTCCCGATCCTCAACGCTCCCTGTGGGTAACGATTTCTCACCATTCTCACTGCTCCGGGAGGGTAACGAGCTCTCCAAATTCTCACCGCTCCCTGTGGATAACGATCTCTCCCATCCTCACCGCTCAATATGGGTAACGATCTCTCCGCATTCTCAGCACTCCCTGTGGCTAAGGTTGTCACCGCATTCTCACCGCTGCCTGTGGGTAACGAGGTCTCCGCATTCTCACCGCTGCCTGTGGGTACCGATCTCTCCACATTCTCACCGCTCCCTGTGGGTAACGATCTCTCCACATTCTCACCGCTCCCTGTGGGTAACGATCTCTCCACATTCTCAACGCTCCCTTTGGGTAACGATCTCTCCGCATTCTCACTGCTCCCTGTGGGTAACGATCTCTCCGCAATCTCACCGCTCCCTGTGGGTAACGATCTCTCCGCATTCTCACCGCTCCCTGTGGGTAACAATATCTCCCGATGCTCACCGCTCCATGTGGGTAATGATCTCCTCGCATCCTCACCGCTCCCTGTGGATAACGATCTCTCCTGATCCTCACCGCTCCCTGTGGGTAACGATCTCTCCGCATTCTCACCGCTCCATGTGGGTGAGGAGGTCTCCGCACCCTCACCGCTCCCTGTTGGTAACGACCTCTCCCCATTCTCACCGCTCCCATTGGGTAATGATCCCTCCGCATTCTCACCGCTCCCTGAAGGTAACAAGCTCTCCGCATTCTCACCGCTTCATCTGGGTAACGATCTCTTCCCATTCTCACCGCTCCCTGTGGATATTGAGCACTCCCGATCCTCAACGCTCCCTGTGGGTAACGATTTCTCACCATTCTCACTGCTCCGGGAGGGTAACGAGCTCTCCAAATTCTCACCGCTCCCTGTGGATAACGATCTCTCCCATCCTCACCGCTCAATATGGGTAACGATCTCTCCGCATTCTCAGCACTCCCTGTGGCTAAGGTTGTCACCGCATTCTCACCGCTGCCTGTGGGTAACGAGGTCTCCGCATTCTCACCGCTGCCTGTGGGTACCGATCTCTCCACATTCTCACCGCTCCCTGTGCGTAACGATCTCTCCCCATCCTCACCGCTCCCTGTGCGTAACGATCTCTCCCCATTCTCACCACTCCCTGTGGGTAATGAGCTCTCCGCATCCACGTCTCTCCATGTGGGTAACAAGCTCTCCGCATTCTTACCGCTCCCTGTGGGTAACGATCTCTCCACATTCTCACCGCTCCCTGTGGGTAACGAGGTCTCCGCATTCTCACCGCTCCCTGAGGGTAACGATCTCTCCCGATCCTCACCGCTCCATGTGGGTAATGATCTCCTCGCATCCTCACTGCTCCCTGTGGATAACGATCTCTCCCCATCCTCACCGCTCCCTGTGGGTAACAATCTCTCCCCATCCTCACCGCTCCCTGTGGGTAACGATCTCTCCTGATCCTCACCGCTCCCAGTGGGTAATGATCTCTCCCCATTCTCACTGCTCCCTGAGGATAACGAGCTCTCCGCATTCTCAGCGCTCCATGTGGGTAACAAGCTCTCCGCATTCTCACTGCTCCACGTGGGTGACGAGCTCTCCGCATTCTCACCGCTCCCTCTGTGTAACGGATTCTCCACGTTCTCACCGCTCCCGGTAGATAACGATCTCTCCGCATTTTCACCGCTCCCTCTGCGTAATGTGCTCACCGCATCCTCACCGCTCTCTGTGGGTAACGATCTCTCCGCATTCTCACCGCTCCCTGTGGGTTACGATCTCTCCGCATTCTCACCGCTCCCTGTGGGTTACGATCTCTCTGCATTCTCACCGCTCCCTGTGGATAACGAGGTCTCCGCAGCCTCAACGCTCCATGAGGGAAACGATCTCTCCGCACCCTCACCGCTCCCTGTTGGGAACGAGCTCTCCCCATGCTCACCGCTCCCTGTGGATAACGATCTCCCCCATTCTCACCCCTCCCTGTGGGTAACGATCTCCCCCATTCTCACCGCTCCCTGTGGATAAAGATGTCTCCCCATTCTCACCGCTCCCGATAGATAACGATGTCTCCCCATTCTCACAGCTCCCTGTGGGTTACGATCTCTCCCCATCCACATCGCTCCCTGTGGTTAACGATCTCTCCGCGTTCTCACCGCTCGCTGTGAGTAACGATCTCTCCACATTGTCACCGCTCCCTGAGGGTAACGAGCTCTCCGCATTCTCACCGCTCCATGTGGGTAACAAACTCTCCACATTCTCACCGCTCCCTGTGGCTGACGAGCTCTCCGCATTCTCACCATCCCTGTGGGTGACGAGCTCTCCGCATCCTCACCATTCCCTGTGGGTAACGAGCTCTCCGCATCCTCACCGTTTCCTGTGGGTAACGATCTCTCCGCATTCTCACTGCTCCCTGTGGGTAATGATCTCTCCGCATTCTCACCGCTCCCTGTGGCTAACGAGATCTCCCCATTCTCACCACTCCCTGTGGGTAACGATGTCTCCGCATTCTCACTGCTCCCTGTGGGTAACGATCTCTCCGCAATCTCACCGCTCCCTGTGGGTAACGATCTCTCCGCATTCTCACCGCTCCCTGTGGGTAACAATCTCTCCCGATGCTCACCGCTCCATGTGGGTAATGATCTCCTCGCATCCTCACCGCTCCCTGTGGATAACGATCTCTCCTGATCCTCACCGCTCCCTGTGGGTAACGATCTCTCCACATTCTCACCCCTCCCTGTGGGTAACGACCTCCCCCATTCTCACCGCTCCCTGTGGATAAAGATGTCTCCCCATTCTCACCGCTCCCGATAGATAACGATGTCTCCCCATTCTCACAGCTCCCTGTGGGTTACGATCTCTCCCCATCCACATCGCTCCCTGTGGTTAACGATCTCTCCGCGTTCTCACCGCTCGCTGTGAGTAACGATCTCTCCACATTGTCACCGCTCCCTCTGGGTAACGATCTCTCCGCATTCTCACCGCTCCCTGAGGGTAACGAGCTCTCCGCATTCTCACCGCTCCATGTGGGTAACAATCTCTCCACATTCTCACCGCTCCCTGTGGCTGATGAGCTCTCCGCATTCTCACCGCTCCCTGTGGGTGACGAGCTCTCCGCATCCTCACCATTCCCTGCGGGTAACGAGCTCTCCGCATCCTCACCGTTTCCTGTGGGTAACGATCTCTCCGCATTCTCACCGCTCCCTGTGGGTAATGATCTCTCCGCATTCTCACCGCTCCCTGTGGGTAACGAGATCTCCCCATTCTCACCGCTCCCTGTGGGTAACGATCTCTCCGCATTCTCTCCGCTCCCGGTAGATAACGATCTCTCCGCATTCTCACCGCTCCATGTGGGTGAGGAGGTCTCCGCACCCTCACCGCTCCCTGTTGGTAACGACCTCTCCCCATTCTCACCGCTCCCATTGGGTAATGATCCCTCCGCATTCTCACCGCTCCCTGAAGGTAACAAGCTCTCCGCATTCTCACCGCTTCATCTGGGTAACGATCTCTTCCCATTCTCACCGCTCCCTGTGGATATTGAGCACTCCCGATCCTCAACGCTCCCTGTGGGTAACGATTTCTCACCATTCTCACTGCTCCGGGAGGGTAACGAGCTCTCCAAATTCTCACCGCTCCCTGTGGATAACGATCTCTCCCATCCTCACCGCTCAATATGGGTAACGATCTCTCCGCATTCTCAGCACTCCCTGTGGCTAAGGTTGTCACCGCATTCTCACCGCTGCCTGTGGGTAACGAGGTCTCCGCATTCTCACCGCTGCCTGTGGGTACCGATCTCTCCACATTCTCACCGCTCCCTGTGGGTAACGATCTCTCCACATTCTCACCGCTCCCTGTGGGTAACGATCTCTCCACATTCTCAACGCTCCCTTTGGGTAACGATCTCTCCGCATTCTCACTGCTCCCTGTGGGTAACGATCTCTCCGCAATCTCACCGCTCCCTGTGGGTAACGATCTCTCCGCATTCTCACCGCTCCCTGTGGGTAACAATATCTCCCGATGCTCACCGCTCCATGTGGGTAATGATCTCCTCGCATCCTCACCGCTCCCTGTGGATAACGATCTCTCCTGATCCTCACCGCTCCCTGTGGGTAACGATCTCTCCGCATTCTCACCGCTCCATGTGGGTGAGGAGGTCTCCGCACCCTCACCGCTCCCTGTTGGTAACGACCTCTCCCCATTCTCACCGCTCCCATTGGGTAATGATCCCTCCGCATTCTCACCGCTCCCTGAAGGTAACAAGCTCTCCGCATTCTCACCGCTTCATCTGGGTAACGATCTCTTCCCATTCTCACCGCTCCCTGTGGATATTGAGCACTCCCGATCCTCAACGCTCCCTGTGGGTAACGATTTCTCACCATTCTCACTGCTCCGGGAGGGTAACGAGCTCTCCAAATTCTCACCGCTCCCTGTGGATAACGATCTCTCCCATCCTCACCGCTCAATATGGGTAACGATCTCTCCGCATTCTCAGCACTCCCTGTGGCTAAGGTTGTCACCGCATTCTCACCGCTGCCTGTGGGTAACGAGGTCTCCGCATTCTCACCGCTGCCTGTGGGTACCGATCTCTCCACATTCTCACCGCTCCCTGTGCGTAACGATCTCTCCCCATCCTCACCGCTCCCTGTGCGTAACGATCTCTCCCCATTCTCACCACTCCCTGTGGGTAATGAGCTCTCCGCATCCACGTCTCTCCATGTGGGTAACAAGCTCTCCGCATTCTTACCGCTCCCTGTGGGTAACGATCTCTCCACATTCTCACCGCTCCCTGTGGGTAACGAGGTCTCCGCATTCTCACCGCTCCCTGAGGGTAACGATCTCTCCCGATCCTCACCGCTCCATGTGGGTAATGATCTCCTCGCATCCTCACTGCTCCCTGTGGATAACGATCTCTCCCCATCCTCACCGCTCCCTGTGGGTAACAATCTCTCCCCATCCTCACCGCTCCCTGTGGGTAACGATCTCTCCTGATCCTCACCGCTCCCAGTGGGTAATGATCTCTCCCCATTCTCACTGCTCCCTGAGGATAACGAGCTCTCCGCATTCTCAGCGCTCCATGTGGGTAACAAGCTCTCCGCATTCTCACTGCTCCACGTGGGTGACGAGCTCTCCGCATTCTCACCGCTCCCTCTGTGTAACGGATTCTCCACGTTCTCACCGCTCCCGGTAGATAACGATCTCTCCGCATTTTCACCGCTCCCTCTGCGTAATGTGCTCACCGCATCCTCACCGCTCTCTGTGGGTAACGATCTCTCCGCATTCTCACCGCTCCCTGTGGGTTACGATCTCTCCGCATTCTCACCGCTCCCTGTGGGTTACGATCTCTCTGCATTCTCACCGCTCCCTGTGGATAACGAGGTCTCCGCAGCCTCAACGCTCCATGAGGGAAACGATCTCTCCGCACCCTCACCGCTCCCTGTTGGGAACGAGCTCTCCCCATGCTCACCGCTCCCTGTGGATAACGATCTCCCCCATTCTCACCCCTCCCTGTGGGTAACGATCTCCCCCATTCTCACCGCTCCCTGTGGATAAAGATGTCTCCCCATTCTCACCGCTCCCGATAGATAACGATGTCTCCCCATTCTCACAGCTCCCTGTGGGTTACGATCTCTCCCCATCCACATCGCTCCCTGTGGTTAACGATCTCTCCGCGTTCTCACCGCTCGCTGTGAGTAACGATCTCTCCACATTGTCACCGCTCCCTGAGGGTAACGAGCTCTCCGCATTCTCACCGCTCCATGTGGGTAACAAACTCTCCACATTCTCACCGCTCCCTGTGGCTGACGAGCTCTCCGCATTCTCACCATCCCTGTGGGTGACGAGCTCTCCGCATCCTCACCATTCCCTGTGGGTAACGAGCTCTCCGCATCCTCACCGTTTCCTGTGGGTAACGATCTCTCCGCATTCTCACCGCTCCCTGTGGGTAATGATCTCTCCGCATTCTCACCGCTCCCTGTGGCTAACGAGATCTCCCCATTCTCACCACTCCCTGTGGGTAACGATGTCTCCGCATTCTCACTGCTCCCTGTGGGTAACGATCTCTCCGCAATCTCACCGCTCCCTGTGGGTAACGATCTCTCCGCATTCTCACCGCTCCCTGTGGGTAACAATCTCTCCCGATGCTCACCGCTCCATGTGGGTAATGATCTCCTCGCATCCTCACCGCTCCCTGTGGATAACGATCTCTCCTGATCCTCACCGCTCCCTGTGGGTAACGATCTCTCCTGATCCTCTCCGCTCCCTGTGCATAACGATCTCTCCCCATTCTCACCGCTCCATGTGGGTAACAAGCTCTCCGCATTCTCACCGCTCCATGTGCGTAATGATCTCTCCCCATTCTCACCGCTCCCTGAGGGTAACAAGCTCTCCGCATTCTCAGCACTCCATGTGGTAATGATGTCTCCGCATTCTCGCCGCTCCCTCTGGGTAACGGGTTCTCCACATTCTCACCGCTCCAGGTAGATAACGATGTCTCCGCATCCTCACCGCTCCCTGTTGGTAACGTACTCTCCCCATCCTCACCGTTCCCTGAGAATAATGAGCACTCCCGATCCTCAACGCTCCCTGTGGGTAACGATTTCTCACCATTCTCACTGCTCCCGGATGGTAACGATCTCTCCACATTCTCACCGCTCCCTGTGGGTAACAAGCTCTCCGCAATCTCACCGCTCCATTTGGGTAACGAGCTCTCCGCATCCACATCTCTACCTGTGGGTAACAATCTCTCCCCATCCTCACCGCTCCCTGTGGGTAACGATCTCTCCACATCCTCACCGCTCCCTGTGCGTAACGATCTCTCCCCATTCTCACCGCTCCCTGTGGGTAATGATCTATCCCCATTCTCACCGCTCCCTGAGGGTAATGATCTCTCCCCCTTCTCACCGCTCCCTGTGGATAATGAGCACTCCCGATCCTCACCGCACCATGTGGGTAATGATCTCCTCGCATACTCACTGCTCCCTGTGGATAACGATCTCTCCCGATCCTCACCGCTCCCTGTGGGTAACAATCTCTCCCCATCCACCCCGCTCCCTGTGGGTAACGATCTCTCCGCATTCTCACGGCTCCCATTGGATAATGATCTCTCCCCATTCTCACCGCTCCCTGTGGGTAATGAGCTCTCCGCATCCACGTCTCTCCATGTGGGTAACGAGCTCTCCGCATTCTTACCGCTCCCTGTGGGTAACGATCTCTCCGCATTCTCACCGCTCCATGTGGGTAACGAGGTCTCCGCATTCTCACCGCTCCCTGAGGGTAACGATCTCTCCCGATCCTCACCGCTCCATGTGGGTAATGATCTCCTCGCATCCTCACTGCTCCCTGTGGATAACGATCTCTCCCCATCCTCACCGCTCCCTGTGGGTAACAATCTCTCCCCATCCTCACCGCTCCCTGTGGGTAACGATCTCTCCTGATCCTCACCGCTCCCAGTGGGTAATGATCTCTCCCCATTCTCACTGCTCCCTGAGGATAATGAGCTCTCCGCATTCTCAGCGCTCCATGTGGGTAACAAGCTCTCCGCATTCTCACTGCTCCACGTGGGTGACGAGCTCTCCGCATTCTCGCCGCTCCCTCTGTGTAACG
Source organism: Cetorhinus maximus (assembly GCF_964194155.1). Taxonomy (NCBI): domain Eukaryota; kingdom Metazoa; phylum Chordata; class Chondrichthyes; order Lamniformes; family Cetorhinidae; genus Cetorhinus; species Cetorhinus maximus. The sequence continues at coordinate 117,546 of NW_027596775.1, read as the reverse complement.
GATTCTCCACGTTCTCACCGCTCCCGGTAGATAACGATCTCTCCGCATTTTCACCGCTCACTCTGCGTAATGTCCTCACCGCATCCTTACCGCTCTCTGTGGGTAACGATCTCTCCGCATTCTCACCGCTCCCTGTGGGTTACGATCTCTCCGCATTCTCACCGCTCCCTGTGGGTTACAATCTCTCTGCATTCTCACCGCTCCCTGTGGATAACGAGGTCTCCGCAGCCTCAACGCTCCATGAGGGAAACGATCTCTCCGCACCCTCACCGCTCCCTGTTGGGAACGAGCTCTCCCCATGCTCACCGCTCCCTGTGGATAACGATCTCCCCCATTCTCACCCCTCCCTGTGGGTAACGACCTCCCCCATTCTCACCGCTCCCTGTGGATAAAGATGTCTCCCCATTCTCACCGCTCCCGATAGATAACGATGTCTCCCCATTCTCACAGCTCCCTGTGGGTTACGATCTCTCCCCATCCACATCGCTCCCTGTGGTTAACGATCTCTCCGCGTTCTCACCGCTCCCTGAGGGTAACGAGCTCTCCGCATTCTCACAGCTCCATGTGGGTGACGAGCTCTCCGCATCCTCACCATTCCCTGTGGGTAACGAGCTCTCCGCATCCTCACCGTTTCCTGTGGGTAACGATCTCTCCGCATTCTCACCGCTCCCTGTGGGTAATGATCTCTCCGCATTCTCACCGCTCCCTGTGGCTAACGAGATCTCCCCATTCTCACCGCTCCCTGTGGGTAACGATCTCTCCGCATTCTCTCCGTTCCCGGTAGATAACGATCTCTCCGCATTCTCACCGCTCCATGTGGGTGAGGAGGTCTCCGCATCCTCACCGCTCCATGTGGGAAACGATCTCTCCGCACCCTCACCGCTCCCTGTTGGTAACGACCTCTCCCCATTCTCACCGCTCCCTTTGGGTAATGATCCCTCCGCATTCTCACCACTCCCTGAAGGTAACAAGCTCTCCGCATTCTCACCGCTACATCTGGGTAACGATCTCTTCCCATTCTCACCGCTCCCTGTGGATATTGAGCACTCCCGATCCTCAACGCTCCCTGTGGGTAACGATTTCTCACCATTCTCACTGCTCCGGGAGGGAAACGAGCTCTCCAAATTCTCACCGCTCCCTGTGGATAACGATCTCTCCCATCCTCACCGCTCAATATGGGTAACGATCTCTCCGCATTCTCAGCACTCCCTGTGGCTAAGGTTGTCACCGCATTCTCACCGCTGCCTGTGGGTAACGAGGTCTCCGCATTCTCACCGCTCCCTGTGGGTAACGATCTCTCCACATTCTCACCGCTCCCTGTGGGTAACGATCTCTCCACATTCTCACCGCTGCCAGTGGGTAACGATCTCTCCACATTCTCACCGCTCCCTTTGGGTAACGATCTCTCCCCATCCTCACCGCTCCCTGTGGGTAACGATCTCTCCTGATCCTCTCTGCTCCCTGTGCATAACGATCTCTCCCCATTCTCACCGCTCCATGTGGGTAACAAGCTCTCCGCATTCTCACCGCTCCATGTGCGTAATGATCTCTCCCCATTCTCACCGCTCCCTGAGGGTAACAAGCTCTCCGCATTCTCAGCACTCCATGTGGGTAATGATGTCTCCGCATTCTCGCCGCTCCCTCTGGGTAACGGGTTCTCCACATTCTCACCGCTCCAGGTAGATAACGATGTCTCCGCATCCTCACCGCTCCCTGTTGCTAACGTACTCTCCCCATCCTCACCGTTCCCTGAGAATAATGAGCACTCCCGATCCTCAACGCTCCCTGTGGGTAACGATTTCTCACCATTCTCACTGCTCCCGGATGGTAACGATCTCTCCGCATTCTCACCGCTCCCTGTGGGTAACAAGCTCTCCGCAATCTCACCGCTCCATGTGGGTAACGAGCTCTCCGCATCCACATCTCTACCTGTGGGTAACAATCTCTCCCCATCCTCACCGCTCCCTGTGGGTAACGAGCTCTCCGCATCCTCACCGTTTCCTGTGGGTAACGATCTCTCCGCATTCTCACTGCTCCCTGTGGGTAATGATCTCTCCGCATTCTCACCGCTCCCTGTGTGTAACGAGATCTCCCCATTCTCACCGCTCCCTGTGGGTAACGATCGCTCCGCATTCTCTCCACTCCCGGTAGATAACGATCTCTCCGCATTCTCACCGCTCCATGTGGGTGAGGAGGTCTCTGCATCCTCACCACTCCATGTGGGAAACGATCTCTCCGCACCCTCACCGCTCCCTGTTGGTAACGACCTCTCCCCATTCTCACCGCTCCCTTTGGGTAATGATCCCTCCGCATTCTCACCGCTCCCTGAAGGTAACAAGCTCTCCGCATTATCACCGCTACATCTGGGTAACGATCTCTTCCCATTCTCACCGCTCCCTGTGGATATTGAGCACTCCCGATCCTCAACGCTCCCTGTGGGTAACGATTTCTCACCATTCTCACTGCTCCGGGAGGGTAACGAGTTCTCCAAATTCTCACCGCTCCCTGTGGATAACGATCTCTCCCATCCTCACTGCTCAATATGGGTAACGATCTCTCCGCATTCTCACCGCTCCCTGTGGGTAACAATCTCTCCCGATGCTCACCGCTCCATGTGGGTAATGATCTCCTCGCATCCTCACCGCTCCCTGTGGATAACGATCTCTCCTGATCCTCACCGCTCCCTGTGGGTAACGATCTCTCCGCATCCTCACCGCTCCCTGTGGGTAATGATCTCTCCTGATCCTCTCCGCTCCCTGTGCATAACGATCTCTCCCCATTCTCACCGCTCCATGTGGGTAACAAGCTCTCCGCATTCTCACCGCTCCATGTGCGTAATGATCTCTCCCCATTCTCACCGCTCCCTGAGGGTAACAAGCTCTCCGCATTCTCAGCACTCCATGTGGGTAATGATGTCTCCGCATTCTCGCCGCTCCCTCTGGGTAACGGGTTCTCCACATTCTCACCGCTCCAGGTAGATAACGATGTCTCCGCATCCTCACCGCTCCCTGTTGCTAACGTACTCTCCCCATCCTCACCGTTCCCTGAGAATAATGAGCACTCCCGATCCTCAACGCTCCCTGTGGGTAACGATTTCTCACCATTCTCACTGCTCCCGGATGGTAACGATCTCTCCGCATTCTCACCGTTCCCTGTGGGTAACAAGCTCTCCGCAATCTCACCGCTCCATGTGGGTAACGAGCTCTCCGCATCCACATCTCTACCTGTGGGTAACAATCTCTCCCCATCCTCACCGCTCCCTGTGGGTAACGATCTCTCCACATCCTCACCGCTCCCTGTGCGTAACGATCTCTCCCCATTCTCACCGCTCCCTGTGGGTAATGATCTATCCCCATTCTCACCGCTCCCTGAGGGTAACGATCTCTCCCCCTTCTCACCGCTCCCTGTGGATAATGAGCACTCCCGATCCTCACCGCTCCATGTGGGTAATGATCTCCTCGCATCCTCACTGCTCCCTGTGGATAACGATCTCTCCCGATCCTCACCGCTCCCTGTGGGTAACAATCTCTTCCCATCCACACCGCTCCCTGTGGGTAACGATCTCTCCGCATTCTCACGACTCCCATTGGATAATGATCTCTCCCCATTCTCACCGCTCCCTGTGGGTAATGAGCTCTCCGCATCCACGTCTCTCCATGTGGGTAACGAGCTCTCCGCATTCTTACCGCTCCCTGTGGGTAACGAGGTCTCCGCATTCTCACCGCTCCATGTGGGTAACGAGGTCTCCGCATTCTCACCGCTCCCTGAGGGTAACGATCTCTCCCGATCCTCACCGCTCCATGTGGGTAATGATCTCCTCGCATCCTCACTGCTCCCTGTGGCTAACGATCTCTCCCCATCCTCACCGCTCCCTGTGGGTAACAATCTCTCCCCATCCTCACCGCTCCCTGTGGGTAACGATCTCTCCTCATCCTCACCGCTCCCAGTGGGTAATGATCTCTCCCCATTCTCACTGCTCCCTGAGGATAACGAGCTCTCCGCATTCTCAGCGCTCCATGTGGGTAACAAGCTCTCCGCATTCTCACTGCTCCACGTGGGTGACGAGCTCTCCGCATTCTCGCCGCTCCCTCTGTGTAACGGATTCTCCACGTTCTCACCGCTCCCGGTAGATAACGATCTCTCCGCATTTTCACCGCTCCCTCTGCGTAATGTCCTCACCGCATCCTCACCGCTCTCTGTGGGTAACGATCTCTCCGCATTCTCACCGCTCCCTGTGGGTTACGATCTCCGCATTCTCACCGCTCCCTGTGGGTTACGATCTCTCTGCATTCTCACCGCTCCCTGTGGATAACGATCTCCCCCATTCTCACCCCTCCCTGTGGGTAACGACCTCCCCCATTCTCACCGCTCCCTGTGGATAAAGATGTCTCCCCATTCTCACCGCTCCCGATAGATAACGATGTCTCCCCATTCTCACAGCTCCCTGTGGGTTACGATCTCTCCCCATCCACATCGCTCCCTGTGGTTAATGATCTCTCCACGTTCTCACCGCTCGCTGTGAGTAACGATCTCTCCACATTGTCACCGCTCCCTCTGGGTAACGGTCTCTCCGCATTCTCACCGCTCCCTGAGGGTAACGAGCTCTCCGCATTCTCACCGCTCCATGTGGGTAACAATCTCTCCACATTCTCACCGCTCCCTGTGGCTGACGAGCTCTCCGCATTCTCACCGCTCCCTGTGGGTGACGAGCTCTCCGCATCCTCACCATTCCCTGTGGGTAACGAGCTCTCCGCATCCTCACCGTTTCCTGTGGGTAACGATCTCTCCGCATTCTCACCGCTCCCTGTGGGTAATGATCTCTCCGCATTCTCACCGCTCCCTGTGGCTAACGATCTCGCTGCATTCTCACCGCTCCATGTGGGTAACGAGGTCTCCGCATTCTCGCCGCTCCCTCTGGGTAACGGGTTCTCCAGATTCTCACCGCTCCCGGTAGATAACGGTGTCTCCGCATCCACACCGCTCCCTGTTGGTAACGTACTCTCCCCATCCTCACCGCTCCCTGTTGGTAACGAACTCTCCACATTCTCACCGCTCCCTGTGGGTGACGAGCTCTCCGCATTCTCACTGCTCCCTGTGGGTGACGAGCTCTCCATACTCTCACCGCTACATGTGAGTAACAAGCTTTCCGCATCCTCACCGCTCCCTTTGGGTAACCATCTCTCCCCATTCTCACCGCTCCCTGTGGATAATGAGCACTCCCGATCCTCAACGCTCCCTGTGGGTAACGATTTCTCACCATTCTCACAGCTCCCGGAGGGTAACGAGCTCTCCCCAATCTTACCGCTCCTTGTGGATAACGATCTCTCCCATCCTCACCGCTCAATCTGGGTAACGATCTCTCCGCATTCTCATCACTCCCTGTGGCTAAGGATGTCACGGCATTCTTACCGCTCCATGTGGGTAACGGGTTCTCCATGTTCTCACCGCTCCCGGTAGATAACGATGTCTCCGCATCCTCACCGCTCCCTGTTGGTAACGAACTCTCCCCATCCTCACCGCTCCCTGTGGGTAACGATCTCTCCGCATTCTCACCACTCCCTGTGGGTAACGATCTCTCCGCATTCTCACCGCTCCCTGTGGCTACCAAGCTGTCCGCAATCTCACCGCTCCCTGTGGGTAACGAGCTCTCCGCATCCACATCACTCCCTGTGGATAACGATCTCTCCGCATTCTCACCGCTCCCTGTGGGTAACGATCTCTCCGCATTCTCACCACTCCCTGTGGGTAACGATCTCTCCCGATCCTCACCGCTCCATGTAGGTAATGATCTCCTCGCATCCTCACCGCAACATGTGGATAACGATCTCTCCCGATCCTCACCGCTCCCTGTGGGTAACAATCACACCCCATCCTCACCGCTACCCGTGGGTAACGATCTCCCCTGATCCTCACCACTCCCTGTGCGTAAATATCTCCCCCCATTCTCACCGCTCCCTGTGGGTAATGATCTCTCCCCATTCTCAGCGCTCCATGTGGGTAACAAGCTCTCCGCATTCTCACCGCTCCATGTGCGTAATGAGGTCTCCGCATTCTCGCCGCTCCCTCTGGGTAATGATCTCTCCGCATTCTCACCGCTCCATTTGGGTAACAAGCTCTCCGCATTCTCACCGCTCCATGTGGGTAATGAGGTCTCCGCATTCTCGCCGCTCCCTCTGGGTAACGGGTTCTCCACGTTCTCACCGCTCCCGGTAGATAACGATGTCTCCGCATTCTCACCGCTCCCTTTGCGTAATGAGCTCTTCCCATCCTCACCGCTCCCTGTGGGTAATGATTTCTCCGCATTCTCACCGCTCCCTGTGGGTAACGAGCTCTCCGCATCCTCACTGTTCCGTGTGGCTGACGAGCTCTCCGCATCCTCACCGCTCCCTGTGGGTAACGAGCTCTCCGCATTCTCACCGCTCCCTGTGGGTTACGATCTCTCCGCATTCTCACCGCTCCCTGTGGGTTACGATCTCTCTGCATTCTCACCGCTCCCTGTGGGTTACGATCTCTCCGCATTCTCACCGCTCCCTGTGGGTTACGATCTCTCTGCATTCTCACCGCTCCCTGTGGATAACGAGGTCTCCGCAGCCTCAACGCTCCATGAGGGAAACGATCTCTCCGCACCCTCACCGCTCCCTGTTGGGAACGAGCTCTCCCCATGCTCACCGCTCCCTGTTGGTAACGAACTCTCCACATTCTCACCGCTCCCTGTGGGTGACGAGCTCTCCGCATTCTCACCGCTCCCTGTGGGTGACGAGCTCTCCATATTCTCACCGCTCCCTGTGGGTAACGAGCTCTCCGCATCCTCACCGTTCCCTGTGGGTAATGATCTCTCCGCATTCTCACCGCTCCCTGTGGGTAACGAGCTCTCCGCATCCTCACCGTTCCCTGTGGGTAATGATCTCTCCCCATCCTCACCGCTCCCTGTAGGTAACGAACTCTCCCCATTCTCACCGCTCCCTGTGGGTAATGAGCTCTCTGCATTCTCACCGCTCCCTGTGGGTTACGATCTCTCCGCATTCTCACCGCTCCCTGTGGGTTACGATCTCTCTGCATTCTCACCGCTCCCTGTGGATAACGAGGTCTCCGCATTCTCAACGCTCCATGAGGGAAACGATCTCTCCGCACCCTCACCGCTCCCTGTTGGTAACGAGCTCTCCCCATGCTCACTGCTCCTGTGGGTAACGATCAACCCCATTCTCACCGCTCCCTGTGGATAACGATGTCTCCCCATTCTCACCGCTCCCGATAGATAACGATGTCTCCCCATTCTCACAGCTCCCTGTGGGTAACGATCTCTCCCCATCCACATCGCTCCCTGTGGTTAACGATCTCTCCACGTTCTCACCGCTCCCTGTGAGTAACGATCTCTCCACATTTTCACCGCTCCCTCTGGGTAACGGTCTCTCCGCATCCTCACCGCTCCCTGTGGTAACAATCTCTCCGCATGCTCAAAGCTCCCTGTGGATAACGATCTCTCCCCATTCTCACCACTCCCTGTGGGTAACGAGATCTCCGCTTGCTCAATGCTCCTTGTGGATAACGAGATCTCCGCATTCTCACCGCTCCCTGTGGGTAACGAGATCTCCCCAATCTCACCGCTCCCTGTGGGAGAGGAGGTCTCCCTATCCTCACCGCTGCATGTGGGAAACGATCTCTCCGCATCCTCACCGCTCCCTGTTGGTAACGAGCTCTCCCCATTCTCACCGCTCCCTGTGGATAACGACCTACCCCATTCTCACCGCTCCCTGTGGGTAACGAACTGTCCCGATCCTCACCGCTCCATGTGGATAACGAACTGTCCCGATCCTCACCGCTCCCTGTGGATAACGATGTCTCCCCATCCTCACCGCTCCCTGTGGGTAACGATGTCTCCCCATTCTCACCGCTCCCGGTAGATAACGATGTCTCCGCATCCACACCGCTTCCTGTTGGTAACAAGCTCTCCCCAGCCACATCACTCCCTGTGTTTAACGATCTCTCCCCAGTCGCATCGCTCCCTGTGTTTAACGATCTCTCCCCATCCATATCGCTCCCTGTGGTTAACGATCTCTCCGCATGCTCAATGCTCCCTGTGGATAACGATCGCTCCCAATCCTCACCGCTCCCTGTGCGTAATGAGATCTCAGCATCCTCACCGCTCCCTTTGGGTAATGATCCCTCCGCATTCTCACCGCTCCCTGAAGGTAACAAGGTCTCCGCATTCTCACCGCTACATGTGGGTAACAAGCTTTCCGCATCCTCACCGCTCCCTGTGGGTAACAATCTCTCCCCATCCTCACTGCTCCCTGTGGGTAACGACCTCTCCTGATCCTCTCTGCTCCCTGTGGGTAACAAGCTCTCCGCATGCTCACCGCTCCATGTGCGTAATGATCTCTCCCTATTCTCACCGCTCCCTGAGGGTAACAAGCTCTCCGCATTCTCAGCACTCCATGTGGGTAATGATGTCTCCGCATTCTCGCCGCTCCCTCTGGGTAACGGGTTCTCCACATTCTCACCGCTCCAGGTAGATAATGATGTCTCCGCATCCTCACCACTCCCTGTTGCTAACGTACTCTCCCCATCCTCACCGTTCCCTGAGAATAATGAGCACTCCCGATCCTCAACGCTCCCTGTGGGTAACGATTTCTCACCATTCTCACTGCTCCCGGATGGTAACGATCTCTCCGCATTCTCACCGCTCCCTGTGGGTAACAAGCTCTCCGCAATCTCACCGCTCCATGTGGGTAACGAGCTCTCCGCATCCACATCTCTACCTGTGGGTAACAATCTCTCCCCATCCTCACCGCTCCCTGTGGGTAACGATCTCTCCACATCCTCACCGCTCCCTGTGCGTAACGATCTCTCCCCATTCTCACCGCTCCCTGTGGGTAATGATCTATCCCCATTCTCACCGCTCCCTGAGGGTAATGATCTCTCCCCCTTCTCACCGCTCCCTGTGGATAATGAGCACTCCCGATCCTCACCGCTCCATGTGGGTAATGATCTCCTCGCATACTCACTGCTCCCTGTGGATAACGATCTCTCCCGATCCTCACCGCTCCCTGTGGGTAACAATCTCTCCCCATCCACACCGCTCCCTGTGGGTAACGATCTCTCCGCATTCTCACGGCTCCCATTGGATAATGATCTCTCCCCATTCTCACCGCTCCCTGTGGGTAATGAGCTCTCCGCATCCACGTCTCTCCATGTGGGTAACGAGCTCTCCGCATTCTTACCGCTCCCTGTGGGTAACGATCTCTCCGCATTCTCATCGCTCCCTGTGGGTAACGAGGTCTCCGCATTCTCACCGCTCCCTGAGGGTAACGATCTCTCCCGATCCTCACCGCTCCATGTGGGTAATGATCTCCTCGCATCCTCACTGCTCCCTGTGGCTAACGATCTCTCCCCATCCTCACCGCTCCCTGTGGGTAACAATCTCTCCCCATCCTCACCGCTCCCTGTGGGTAACGATCTCTCCTCATCCTCACCGCTCCCAGTGGGTAATGATCTCTCCCCATTCTCACTGCTCCCTGAGGATAATGAGCTCTCCGCATTCTCAGCGCTCCATGTGGGTAACAAGCTCTCCGCATTCTCACTGCTCCACGTGGGTGACGAGCTCTCCGCATTCTCGCCGCTCCCTCTGTGTAACGGATTCTCCACGTTCTCACCGCTCCCGGTAGATAACGATCTCTCCGCATTTTCACCGCTCACTCTGCGTAATGTCCTCACCGCATCCTCACCGCTCTCTGTGGGTAACGATCTCTCCGCATTCTCACCGCACCCTGTGGGTTACGATCTCTCCGCATTCTCACCGCTCCCTGTGGGTTACGATCTCTCTGCATTCTCACCGCTCCCTGTGGATAACGAGGTCTCCGCAGCCTCAACGCTCCATGAGGGAAACGATCTCTCCGCACCCTCACCGCTCCCTGTTGGGAACGAGCTCTCCCCATGCTCACCGCTCCCTGTGGATAACGATCTCCCCCATTCTCACCCCTCCCTGTGGGTAACGACCTCCCCCATTCTCACCGCTCCCTGTGGATAAAGATGTCTCCCCATTCTCACCGCTCCCGATAGATAACGATGTCTCCCCATTCTCACAGCTCCCTGTGGGTTACGATCTCTCCCCATCCACATCGCTCCCTGTGGTTAACGATCTCTCCGCGTTCTCACCGCTCCCTGAGGGTAACGAGCTCTCCGCATTCTCACCGCTCCCTGTGGGTGACGAGCTCTCCGCATCCTCACCATTCCCTGTGGGTAACGAGCTCTCCGCATCCTCACCGTTTCCTGTGGGTAACGATCTCTCCGCATTCTCACCGCTCCCTGTGGGTAATGATCTCTCCGCATTCTCACTGCTCCCTGTGGCTAACGAGATCTCCCCATTCTCACCGCTCCCTGTGGGTAACGATCTCTCCGCATTCTCTCCGCTCCCGGTAGATAACGATCTCTCCGCATTCTCACCGCTCCATGTGGGTGAGGAGGTCTCCGCATCCTCACCGCTCCATGTGGGAAACGATCTCTCCGCACTCTCACCGCTCCCTGTTGGTAGACCTCTCCCCATTCTCACCGCTCCCTTTGGGTAATGATCCCTCCGCATTCTCACCGCTCCCTGAAGGTAACAAGCTCTCCGCATTCTCACCGCGACATCTGGGTTACGATCTCTTCCCATTCTCACCGCTCCCTGTGGATATTGAGCACTCCCGATCCTCAACGCTCCCTGTGGGTAACGATTTCTCACCATTCTCACTGCTCCGGGAGGGAAACGAGCTCTCCAAATTCTCACCGCTCCCTGTGGATAACGATCTCTCCCATCCTCACTGCTCAATATGGGTAACGATCTCTCCGCATTCTCAGCACTCCCTGTGGCTAAGGTTGTCACCGCATTCTCACCGCTGCCTGTGGGTAACGAGGTCTCCGCATTCTCACCGCTCCCTGTGGGTACCGATCTCTCCACATTCTCACCGCTCCCTGTGGGTAACGATCTCTCCACATTCTCACCGCTGCCAGTGGGTAATGATCTCTCCACATTCTCATCGCTCCCTTTGGGTAACGATCTCTCCCCATCCTCACCGCTCCCTGTGGGTAACGATCTCTCCTGATCCTCTCTGCTCCCTGTGCATAACGATCTCTCCCCATTCTCACCGCTCCATGTGGGTAACAAGCTCTCCGCATTCTCACCGCTCCATGTGCGTAATGATCTCTCCCCATTCTCACCGCTCCCTGAGGGTAACAAGCTCTCCGCATTCTCAGCACTCCATGTGGGTAATGATGTCTCCGCATTCTCGCCGCTCCCTCTGGGTAACGGGTTCTCCACATTCTCACCGCTCCAGGTAGATAACGATGTCTCCGCATCCTCACCGCTCCCTGTTGCTAACGTACTCTCCCCATCCTCACCGTTCCCTGAGAATAATGAGCACTCCCGATCCTCAACGCTCCCTGTGGGTAACGATTTCTCACCATTCTCACTGCTCCCGGATGGTAACGATCTCTCCGCATTCTCACCGCTCCCTGTGGGTAACAAGCTCTCCCCATCCTCACCGCTCCCTGTGGGTAACGATCTCTCCACATCCTCACCGCTCCCTGTGCGTAACGATCTCTCCCCATTCTCACCGCTCCCTGTGGGTAACGATCTATCACCATTCTCACCGCTCCCTGAGGGTAATGATCTCTCCCCCTTCTCACCGCTCCCTGTGGATAATGAGCACTCCCGATCCTCACCGCTCCATGTGGGTAATGATCTCCTCGCATCCTCACTGCTCCCTGTGGATAACGATCTCTCCCGATCCTCACCGCTCCCTGTGGGTAACAATCTCTCCCCATCCACACCGCTCCCTGTGGGTAACGATCTCTCCGCATTCTCACGGCTCCCATTGGATAATGATCTCTCCCCATTCTCACCGCTCCCTGTGGGTAATGAGCTCTCCGCATCCACGTCTCTCCATGTGGGTAACGAGCTCTCCGCATTCTTACCGCTCCCTGTGGGTAACGATCTCTCCGCATTCTCACCGCTCCCTGTGGGTAACGAGGTCTCCGCATTCTCACCGCTCCCTGTGGGTAACAATCTCTCCCCATCCTCACCGCTCCCTGTGGGTAACAATCTCTCCCCATCCTCACCGCTCCCTGTGGGTAACAATCTCTCCCCATCCTCACCGCTCCCTGTGGGTAACGATCTCTCCTGATCCTCACCGCTCCCAGTGGGTAATGATCTCTCCCCGTTCTCACTGCTCCCTGAGGATAACGAGCTCTCCGCATTCTCAGCGCTCCATGTGGGTAACAAGCTCTCCGCATTCTCACTGCTCCACGTGGGTGACGAGCTCTCCGCATTCTCGCCGCTCCCTCTGTGTAACGGATTCTCCACGTTCTCACCGCTCCCGGTAGATAACGATCTCTCCGCATTTTCACCGCTCCCTCTGCGTAATGTCCTCACCGCATCCTCACCGCTCTCTGTGGGTAACGATCTCTCCGCATTCTCACCGCTCCCTGTGGGTTACGATCTCCGCATTCTCACCGCTCCCTGTGGGTTACGATCTCTCTGCATTCTCACCGCTCCCTGTGGATAACGAGGTCTCCGCAGCCTCAACGCTCCATGAGGGAAACGATCTCTCCGCACCCTCACCGCTCCCTGTTGGGAACGAGCTCTCCCCATGCTCACCGCTCCCTGTGGATAACGATCTCCCCCATTCTCACCCCTCCCTGTGGGTAACGACCTCCCCCATTCTCACCGCTCCCTGTGGATAAAGATGTCTCCCCATTCTCACCGCTCCCGATAGATAACGATGTCTCCCCATTCTCACAGCTCCCTGTGGGTTACGATCTCTCCCCATCCACATCGCTCCCTGTGGTTAACGATCTCTCCGCGTTCTCACCGCTCGCTGTGAGTAACGATCTCTCCACATTCTCACCGCTCCCTGTGGGTGACGAGCTCTCCGCATCCTCACCGTTTCCTGTGGGTAACGATCTCTCCGCATTCTCACTGCTCCCTGTGGGTAATGATCTCTCCGCATTCTCACCGCTCCCTGTGGGTAACGAGATCTCCCCATTCTCACCGCTCCCTGTGGGTAACGATCTCTCCGCATTCTCTCCGCTCCCGGTAGATAACGATCTCTCCGCATTCTCACCGCTCCATGTGGGTGAGGAGGTCTCTGCATCCTCACCGCTCCATGTGGGAAACGATCTCTCCGCACCCTCACCGCTCCCTGTTGGTAACGACCTCTCCCCATTCTCACCGCTCCCTTTGGGTAATGATCCCTCCGCATTCTCACCGCTCCCTGAAGGTAACAAGCTCTCCGCATTCTCACCGCTACATCTGGGTAACGATCTCTTCCCATTCTCACCGCTCCCTGTGGATATTGAGCACTCCCGATCCTGAACGCTCCCTGTGGGTAACGATTTCTCACCATTCTCACTGCTCCGGGAGGGTAACGAGCTCTCCAAATTCTCACCGCTCCCTGTGGATAACGATCTCACCCATCCTCACTGCTCAATATGGGTAACGATCTCTCCGCATTCTCAGCACTCCCTGTGGCTAAGATTGTCACCGCATTCTCACCGCTGCCTGTGGGTAATGAGGTCTCCGCATTCTCACCGCTCCCTGTGGGTACCGATCTCTCCACATTCTCACCGCTCCCTGTGGGTAACGATCTCTCCACATTCTCACCGCTCCCTGTGGGTAACGATCTCTCCACATTCTCACCGCTCCCTTTGGGTAACGATCTCTCCGCATTCTCACCGCTCCCTGTGGGTAACGATCTCTCCACATTCTCACCGCTCCCTTTGGGTAACGATCTCTCCGCATTCTCACTGCTCCCTGTGGGTAACGATCTCTCCGCAATCTCACCGCTCCCTGTGGGTAACGATCTCTCCGCATTCTCACCGCTCCCTGTGGGTAACAATCTCTCCTGATGCTCACCGCTCCATGTGGGTAATGATCTCCTCGCATCCTCACCGCTCCCTGTGGATAACGATCTCTCCTGATCCTCACCGCTCCCTGTGGGTAATGATCTATCCCCATTCTCACCGCTCCCTGAGGGTAACGATCTCTCCCCCTTCTCACCGCTCCCTGTGGATAATGAGCACTCCCGATCCTCACCGCTCCATGTGGGTAATGATCTCCTCGCATCCTCACTGCTCCCTGTGGATAACGATCTCTCCCGATCCTCACCGCTCCCTGTGGGTAACAATCTCTCCCCATCCTCACCGCTCCCCGTGGGTAACGATCTCCCCTGATCCTCACCACTCCCTGTGCGTAAATATCTCTCCCCATTCTCACTGCTCCCTGTGGGTAATGATCTCTCCCCATTCTCAGCGCTCCATGTGGGTAACAAGCTCTCCGCATTCTCACCGCTCCATGTGGGTAATGAGGTCTCCGCATTCTCGCCGCTCCCTCTGGGTAATGATCTCTCCGCATTCTCACCGCTCCATGTGGGTAACAAGCTCTCCGCATTCTCACCGCTCCATGTGGGTAATGAGGTCTCCGCATTCTCGCCGCTCCCTCTGGGTAACGGGTTCTCCACGTTCTCACCGCTCCCGGTAGATAACGATGTCTCCGCATTCTCACCGCTCCCTTTGGGTAATGAGGTCTTCCCATCCTCACCGCTCCCTGTGGGTAATGATTTCTCCGCATTCTCACCGCTCCCTGTGGGTAACGAGCTCTCCGCATCCTCACCGTTCCCTGTGGCTGACGAGCTCTCCGCATCCTCACCGCTCCCTGTGGGTAACGAGCTCTCCGCATTCTCACCGCTCCCTGTGGGTTACGATCTCTCCGCATTCTCACCGCTCCCTGTGGGTTACGATCTCTCTGCATTCTCACCGCTCCCTGTGGGTTACGATCTCTCCGCATTCTCACCGCTCCCTGTGGGTTACGATCTCTCTGCATTCTCACCGCTCCCTGTGGATAACGAGGTCTCCGCAGCCTCAACGCTCCATGAGGGAAACGATCTCTCCGCACCCTCACCGCTCCCTGTTGGGAACGAGCTCTCCCCATGCTCACCGCTCCCTGTTGGTAACGAACTCTCCACATTCTCACCGCTCCCTGTGGGTGACGAGCTCTCCGCATTCTCACCGCTCCCTGTGGGTGACGAGCTCTCCATATTCTCACCGCTCCCTGTGGGTAACGAGCTCTCCGCATCCTCACCGTTCCCTGTGGGTAATGATCTCTCCGCATTCTCACCGCTCCCTGTGGGTAACGAGCTCTCCGCATCCTCACCGTTCCCTGTGGGTAATGATCTCTCCCCATCCTCACCGCTCCCTGTAGGTAACGAACTCTCCCCATTCTCACCGCTCCCTGTGGGTAATGAGCTCTCTGCATTCTCACCGCTCCCTGTGGGTTACGATCTCTCCGCATTCTCACCGCTCCCTGTGGGTTACGATCTCTCTGCATTCTCACCGCTCCCTGTGGATAACGAGGTCTCCGCATTCTCAACGCTCAATGAGGGAAACGATCTCTCCGCACCCTCACCGCTCCCTGTTGGTAACGAGCTCTCCCCATGCTCACTGCTCCCTGTGGGTAACGATCAACCCCATTCTCACCGCTCCCTGTGGATAACGATGTCTCCCCATTCTCACCGCTCCCGATACATAACGATGTCTCCCCATTCTCACAGCTCCCTGTGGGTAACGATCTCTCCCCATCCACATCGCTCCCTGTGGTTAACGATCTCTCCGCGTTCTCACCGCTCCCTGTGAGTAACGATCTCTCCACATTTTCACCGCTCCCTCTGGGTAACGGTCTCTCCGCATCCTCACCGCTCCCTGTGGTAACGATCTCTCCGCATGCTCAAAGCTCCCTGTGGATAACGATCTCTCCCCATTCTCACCACTCCCTGTGGGTAACGAGATCTCCGCATGCTCAATGCTCCTTGTGGATAACGAGATCTCCGCATTCTCACCGCTCCCTGTGGGTAACGAGATCTCCCCAATCTCACCGCTCCCTGTGGGAGAGGAGGTCTCCCTATCCTCACCGCTGCATGTGGGAAACGATCTCTCCGCATCCTCACCGCTCCCTGTTGGTAACGAGCTCTCCCCATTCTCACCGCTCCCTGTGGATAACGACCTACCCCATTCTCACCGCTCCCTGTGGGTAACGAACTGTCCCGATCCTCACCGCTCCATGTGGATAACGAACTGTCCCGATCCTCACCGCTCCCTGTGGATAACGATGTCTCCCCATCCTCACCGCTCCCTGTGGGTAACGATGTCTCCCCATTCTCACCGCTCCCGGTAGATAACGATGTCTCCGCATCCACACCGCTTCCTGTTGGTAACAAGCTCTCCCCAGCCACATCACTCCCTGTGTTTAACGATCTCTCCCCAGTCGCATCGCTCCCTGTGTTTAACGATCTCTCCCCATCCATATCGCTCCCTGTGGTTAACGATCTCTCCGCATGCTCAATGCTCCCTGTGGATAACGATCGCTCCCAATCCTCACCGCTCCCTGTGCGTAATGAGATCTCAGCATCCTCACCACTCCCTTTGGGTAATGATCCCTCCGCATTCTCACCGCTCCCTGAAGGTAACAAGGTCTCCGCATTCTCACCGCTACATGTGGGTAACAAGCTTTCCGCATCCTCACCGCTCCCTTTGGGTAACGATCTCTCCCCATTCTCACCGCTCCCTGTGGGTAACAAGCTCTCCGCATTCTCAGCGCTCCATGTGGGTAACAAGCTCTCCGCATTCTCACCGCTCCATGTGGGTAATGATGTCTCCGCATTCTCGCCGCTCCCTCTGGGTAACGGGTTCTCCACGTTCTCACCGCTCCCGGTAGATAACGTTGTCTCCGCATCCTCACCGCTCCCTGTTTGCTAACGTACTCTCCCCATCCTCACCGCTCCCTGAGAATAATGAGCACTCCCGATCCTCAACGCTCCCTGTGGGTAACGATTTCTCACCATTCTCACTGCTCCCGGATGGTAATGATCTCTCCGCATTCTCACCGCTCCCTGTGGGTAACAAGCTCTCCGCAATCTCTCCGCTCCATGTGGGTAACGAGCTCTCCGCATCCACATCTCTCCCTGTGGATAACGAGCTCTCTGCATTCTCACCGATCCCTGTGGGTAACGATCACTCAGCATTCTCACCGCTCCCTGTGGGTAAAGAGGTCTCCGCTTTCTCACCCCTCCCTGTGGGGAACGATCTCTCCCGATCCTCACCGCTCCATGTGGGTAATGATCTCCTCGCATCCTCACCGCTCCCTGTGGGTAACAATCTCTCCCGATCCTCACTGCTCCCTATGGGTAACAATCTCTCCCCATCCTCACCGCTCCCTGTTGGTAACGAACTCTCCACATTCTCACCGCTCCCTGTGGGTGACGAGCTCTCCATATTCTCACCGCTCCCTGTGGGTAACGAGCTCTCCGCATCCTCACCGTTCCCTGTGGGTAATGATCTCTCCGCATTCTCACCGCTCCCTGTGGGTAACGAGATCTCCGCATCCTCACCGTTCCCTGTGGGTAATGATCTCTCCCCATCCTCATCGCTCCCTGTAGGTAACAAACTCTCCCCATTCTCACTGCTCCCTGTGGGTAATGAGCTCTCCCCATCCACACCGCTCCCTGTGGGTAACGATCTCTCTGCATTCTCAACACTCCCTGTGGGTAACGATCTCTCCCGATCCTCACCGCTCCATGTGGGTAATGATCTCCTCGCATCCTCACCGCAACCTGTGGATAACGATCTGTCCCGATCCTCACCGTTCCCTGTGGGTAACAATCTCTCCCCATCCTCACCGCTCCCCGTGGGTAACGATCTCCCCTGATCCTCACCACTCCCTGTGCGTAAATATCTCTCCCCATTCTCACCGCTCCCTGTGGGTAATGATCTCTCCCCATTCTCCCCACTCCCTGAGGGTAACAAGCTCTCCGCATTCTCAGCGCTCCATGTGGGTAATGAGGTCTCCGCATTCTCGCCGCTCCCTCTGGGTAATGATCTCTCCGCATTCTCACCGCTCCATGTGGGTAACAAGCTCTCCGCATTCTCACCGCTCCATGTGGGTAATGAGGTCTCCGCATTCTCGCCGCTCCCTCTGGGTAACGGGTTCTCCACGTTCTCACCGCTCCCGGTAGATAACGATGTCTCCGCATCCTCACCGCTCCCTTTGGGTAATGAGCTCTTCCCATCCTCACCGCTCCCTGTGGGTAATGATTTCTCCGCATTCTCACCGCTCCCTGTGGGTAACGAGCTCTCCGCATCCTCACCGTTCCCTGTGGCTGACGAGCTCTCCGCATCCTCACCGCTCCCTGTGGGTAACGAGCTCTCCGCATTCTCACCGCTCCCTGTGGGTTACGATCTCTCCGCATTCTCACCGCTCCCTGTGGGTTACGATCTCTCTGCATTCTCACCGCTCCCTGTGGGTTACGATCTCTCCGCATTCTCACCGCTCCCTGTGGGTTACGATCTCTCTGCATTCTCACCGCTCCCTGTGGATAACGAGGTCTCCGCAGCCTCAACGCTCCATGAGGGAAACGATCTCTCCGCACCCTCACCGCTCCCTGTTGGGAACGAGCTCTCCCCATGCTCACCGCTCCCTGTTGGTAACAAACTCTCCACATTCTCACCGCTCCCTGTGGGTGACGAGCTCTCCGCATTCTCACCGCTCCCTGTGGGTGACGAGCTCTCCATATTCTCACCGCTCCCTGTGGGTAACGAGCTCTCCGCATCCTCACCGCTCCCTGTGGGTTACGATCTCTCTGCATTCTCACCGCTCCCTGTGGATAACGAGGTCTCCGCATTCTCAACGCTCCATGAGGGAAACGATCTCTCCGCACCCTCACCGCTCCCTGTTGGTAACGAGCTCTCCCCATGCTCACTGCTCCCTGTGGGTAACGATCAACCCCATTCTCACCGCTCCCTGTGGATAACGATGTCTCCCCATTCTCACCGCTCCCGATACATAACGATGTCTCCCCATTCTCACAGCTCCCTGTGGGTAACGATCTCTCCCCATCCACATCGCTCCCTGTGGTTAACGATCTCTCCGCGTTCTCACCGCTCCCTGTGAGTAACGATCTCTCCACATTTTCACCGCTCCCTCTGGGTAACGGTCTCTCCGCATCCTCACCGCTCCCTGTGGTAACGATCTCTCCGCATGCTCAAAGCTCCCTGTGGATAACGATCTCTCCCCATTCTCACCACTCCCTGTGGGTAACGAGATCTCCGCATGCTCAATGCTCCTTGTGGATAACGAGATCTCCGCATTCTCACCGCTCCCTGTGGGTAACGAGATCTCCCCAATCTCACCGCTCCCTGTGGGAGAGGAGGTCTCCCTATCCTCACCGCTGCATGTGGGAAACGATCTCTCCGCATCCTCACCGCTCCCTGTTGGTAACGAGCTCTCCCCATTCTCACCGCTCCCTGTGGATAACGACCTACCCCATTCTCACCGCTCCCTGTGGGTAACGAACTGTCCCGATCCTCACCGCTCCATGTGGATAACGAACTGTCCCGATCCTCACCGCTCCCTGTGGATAACGATGTCTCCCCATCCTCACCGCTCCCTGTGGGTAACGATGTCTCCCCATTCTCACCGCTCCCGGTAGATAACGATGTCTCCGCATCCACACCGCTTCCTGTTGGTAACAAGCTCTCCCCAGCCACATCACTCCCCGTGTTTAACGATCTCTCCCCAGTCACATCGCTCCCTGTGTTTAACGATCTCTCCCCATCCATATCGCTCCCTGTGGTTAACGATCTCTCCGCATGCTCAATGCTCCCTGTGGATAACGATCGCTCCCAATCCTCACCGCTCCCTGTGCGTAATGAGATCTCAGCATCCTCACCGCTCCCTTTGGGTAATGATCCCTCCGCATTCTCACCGCTCCCTGAAGGTAACAAGGTCTCCGCATTCTCACCGCTACATGTGGGTAACAAGCTTTCCGCATCCTCACCGCTCCCTTTGGGTAACGATCTCTCCCCATTCTCACCGCTCCCTGTGGATAATGAGCACTCCCGATCCTCAACGCTCCCTGTGGGTAACGATCTCTCCTGATCCTCACCGCTCCCTGTGCGTAACGATCTCTCCCCATTCTCAGCGCTCCATGTGGGTAACAAGCTCTCCGCATTCTCACCGCTCCATGTGGGTAATGATGTCTCCGCATTCTCGCCGCTCCCTCTGGGTAACGGGTTCTCCACGTTCTCACCGCTCCCGGTAGATAACGATGTCTCCGCATCCTCACCGCTCCCTGTTTGCTAACGTACTCTCCCCATCCTCACCGCTCCCTGAGAATAATGAGCACTCCCGATCCTCAACGCTCCCTGTGGGTAACGATTTCTCACCATCCTCACCGCTCCCTGAGAATAATGAGCACTCCCGATCCTCAACGCTCCCTGTGGGTAACGATTTCTCACCATTCTCACTGCTCCCGGATGGTAATGATCTCTCCGCATTCTCACCGCTCCCTGTGGGTAACAAGCTCTCCGCAATCTCTCCGCTCCATGTGGGTAACGAGCTCTCCGCATCCACATCTCTCCCTGTGGATAACGAGCTCTCTGCATTCTCACCGCTCCCTGTGGGTAACGATCACTCCGCATTCTCACCGCTCCCTGTGGGTAAAGAGGTCTCCGCTTTCTCACCCCTCCCTGTGGGGAACGATCTCTCCCGATCCTCACCGCTCCATGTGGGTAATGATCTCCTCGCATCCTCACCGCTCCCTGTGGGTAACAATCTCTCCCGATCCTCACTGCTCCCTATGGGTAACAATCTCTCCCCATCCTCACCGCTCCCTGTTGGTAACGAACTCTCCACATTCTCACCCCTCCCTGTGGGTGACGAGCTCTCCGCATTCTCACCGCTGCCTGTGGGTAACGAGCTCTCCGCATCCTCACCGTTCCCTGTGGGTAATGATCTCTCCGCATTCTCACCGCTCCCTGTGGGTAACGAGATCTCCGCATCCTCACCGTTCCCTGTGGGTAATGATCTCTCCCCATCCTCATCGCTCCCTGTAGGTAACGAACTCTCCCCATTCTCACTGCTCCCTGTGGGTAATGAGCTCTCCCCATCCACACCGCTCCCTGTGGGTAACGATCTCTCCGCATTCTCACCGCTCCCTGTGGGTTACGATCTCTCTGCATTCTCACCGCTCCCTGTGGATAACGAGGTCTCCGCATCCTCAACGCTCCATGAGGGAAACGATTTCTCCGCACCCTCACCGCTCCCTGTTGGTAACGAGCTCTCCCCATTCTCACCGCTCCCTGTGGGTAATGATCTCTCCCCATTCTCACCGCTCCCTGTGCGTAATGAGATCTCAGCATCCTCACCGCTCCCTTTGTGTAATGATCCATCCGCATTCTCACGACTCCCTGAAGGTAACAAGCTCTCCGCATTCTCACCGCTCCCTGAGGGTAACGAGCTCTCCCCATCCTCACCGCTCCATGCGGGTAACAATCTCTCCGCATCCTCACCGCTCCCTGTGGGTGACGATCTCTCCACATTCTCACTGCTCCCTGTAGCTGATGAGATCTCCGCATTCTCACCGCTCCCTGTGGGTGACGAGCTCTCCGCATTCTCACCGTTCCCTGTGGGTAATGATCTCTCCGCATTGTCACCGCTCCCTGTGGCTAATGATCTCGCTGCATTCTCACCGTTCCATGTGGGTAACAAGCTCTCCGCATTCTCACCGCTCCGTGTGGTTAACGAGGTCTCCGCATTCTCACCGCTCCCTCTGGTTAACGGGTTCTCCACGTTCTCACCGCTCCCGGTAGATAACGATGTCTCCGCATCCTCACCGCTCCCTGTTGGTAACGTACTCTCCCCATTCTCACCGCTCCATGTTGTTAACAAACTCTCCCCATTCTCACCGCTCCCGGTGGGTAACGACCTCTCCCCATTCTCACCGCTCTCTGTGGGTAACGATCTCTCCGCATTCTCACGGCTCCCATTGGATAATGATCTCTCCCCATTCTCACCGCTCCCTGTGGGTAACAAGCTCTCCGCAATCTCACCGCTCCCTGTGGGTAACGAGCTCACTGCATCCACATCTCTCCCTGTGGGTAACGAGCTCTCCGCATCCACATCTCTCCCTGTGGGCAACGAGCTATCCGCATTCTTACCGCTCCCTGTGGGTAACGATCTCTCTGCATTCTCACCGCTCCCTGTGGGTAACGAGGTCTCCACATTCTCACCACTCCCTGTGGGTAACGATCTCTCCCGATCCTCACCGCTCCATGTGGGTAATGATCTCTTCGCATCCTCCCTGCTCCCTGTGGATAACGATCTCTCCCGATCCTCACCGCTCCCTGTGGGTAACAATCTCTCCCCATCCTCACTGCTCCCTGTGGGTAATGATCTCTACTGATCCTCACCGCTCCCTGTGGGTAATGATCTCTCCCCATTCTCACCGCTCCCTGTGGGTAACGATCTCTCCGCATTCTCACGGCTCCCATTGGATAATGATCTCTCCCCATTCTCACCGCTCCCTGTGGGTAACAAGCTCTCCGCAATCTCACCGCTCCCTGTGGGTTACGAGCTCACTGCATCCACATCTCTCCCTGTGGGTAACGAGCTCTCCGCATCCACATCTCTCCCTGTGGGCAACGAGCTATCCGCATTCTTACCGCTCCCTGTGGGTAACGATCTCTCCGCATTCTCACCGCTCCACGTGGGTAACGATCTCTCCACATTCTCACCACTCCCTGTGGGTAACGATCTCTCCCGATCCTCACCGCTCCATGTGGGTAATGATCTCTTCGCATCCTCCCTGCTCCCTGTGGATAACGATCTCTCCCGATCCTCACCGCTCCCTGTGGGTAACAATCTCTCCCCATCCTCACTGCTCCCTGTGGGTAATGATCTCTACTGATCCTCACCGCTCCCTGTGGGTAATGATCTCTCCCCATTCTCACCGCTCCCTGTGGGTAATGATCTCCCCCCATTCTCACTGCTCCCTGAGGGTAACAAGCTCTCCGCATTCTCAGCGCTCCATGTGGGTAACAAGCTCTCCGCATTCTCACCGCTCCACGTGGGTAACGATCTCTCCGCATCCTCACCGCTCCCTGAGGGTAACGAGCTCTCCATATCCTCACTGCTCCCTGTGGGTAACGATCTCTCCACATCCTCTCCGCTCCCTGTGGGTAATGATCTCTCCGCATTCTCACCGCTCCATGTGGGTAACGAGCTCTCCACATCCTCACCGCTCCCTCTGGGTAACGATCTCTCCGCATCCTCTCCGCTCCCTGTGGGTAACGATCTCTCCGCATTTTCACCACTCCCTGTGGGTAACGAGCTCTCCGCATTCTCACCGCTCCCTCTGGGTAACGGGTTCTCCACGTTCTCACCGCTCCCGGTGCATAACGATGTCTCCGCATCCTAATCGCTCCCTGTTGGTAACGTACTCTCCCGATCCTCACCGCTCCCTGTGGGTAACGAACTCTCCCCATCCACACTGCTTCCTGTGGATAACGATCTCTCCGCATTCTCACCGCTCCCTGTGGGTAACGAGATCTCCCCATTCTCACCGCTCCCTGTGGGTAACGATCTCTCCGCATTCTCTCCGCTCCCGGTAGATAACGATCTCTCCGCATTCTCACCGCTCCATGTGGGTGAGGAGGTCTCCGCATCCTCACCGCTCCCTGTTGGTAACGACCTCTCCCCATTCTCACCGCTCCCTGTGGATAACGATCTCTCCCGATCCTCACCGCTCCCTGTGGGTAACAATCTCTCCCCATCCTCACTGCTCCCTGTGGGTAATGATCTCTACTGATCCTCACCGCTCCCTGTGGGTAATGATCTCTCCCCATTCTCACCGCTCCCTGTGGGTAATGATCTCCCCCCATTCTCACTGCTCCCTGAGGGTAACAAGCTCTCCGCATTCTCAGCGCTCCATGTGGGTAACAAGCTCTCCGCATTCTCACCGCTCCACGTGGGTAACGATCTCTCCGCATCCTCACCGCTCCCTGAGGGTAACGAGCTCTCCATATCCTCACTGCTCCCTGTGGGTAACGATCTCTCCACATCCTCTCCGCTCCCTGTGGGTAATGATCTCTCCGCATTCTCACCGCTCCATGTGGGTAACGAGCTCTCCACATCCTCACCGCTCCCTCTGGGTAACGATCTCTCCGCATCCTCTCCGCTCCCTGTGGGTAACGATCTCTCCGCATTTTCACCGCTCCCTGTGGGTAACGAGCTCTCCGCATTCTCACCGCTCCCTCTGGGTAACGGGTTCTCCACGTTCTCACCGCTCCCGGTGCATAACGATGTCTCCGCATCCTAATCGCTCCCTGTTGGTAACGTACTCTCCCGATCCTCACCGCTCCCTGTGGGTAACGAACTCTCCCCATCCACACTGCTTCCTGTGGATAACGATCTCTCCGCATTCTCACCGCTCCCTGTGGGTAACGAGATCTCCCCATTCTCACCGCTCCCTGTGGGTAACGATCTCTCCGCATTCTCTCCGCTCCCGGTAGATAACGATCTCTCCGCATTCTCACCGCTCCATGTGGGTGAGGAGGTCTCCGCATCCTCACCGCTCCCTGTTGGTAACGACCTCTCCCCATTCTCACCGCTCCCTGTGGATAACGATCTCCCCCATTCTCACCGCTCCCTGTGGATGACGATGTCTCCCCATTCTCAACGCTCCCGGTAGATAACGATGTCTCCCCATTCTCACCGCTCCCTGTGGATAATGATCTCTCCCAATCCTCTCCGCTCATGGTAGATAACGATGTCTCCGTATCCACACCGCTTCCTGTTGGTAACGACCTCTCCCCAGTTGCATCACTCCCTGTGGTTAACGATCTCTCCCCATCCACATCGCTCCCTGTGGTTAACGATCTCTCCGCCTTCTCACCGCTCCCTGTGGGTAACGATCTCTCCGCGTTCTCACCGCTGCCTGTGGGTAACGATCTCTCCACATTTTCACCGCTCCCTCTGGGTAACGGTCTCTCCGCATCCTCACCACTCCTTGTGGGTAACGATCTCTCCGCATGCTCAACGCTCCCTGTGGATAACGATCTCTCCTCATTCTCACCGCTCCCTGTGGATAACGATCTCTCCCCATTCTGACCGCTCCCTGTGAATAATGATCGCTCCCGATCCTCACCGCTCCCTGTGGGTAACGATCTCTCCCCATCCTCACCGCTCCCTGTGGGTAACGAGATCTCCGCATTCTCACTGCTCCATGTGGGTAACAAGCTTTCCGCATTCTCACCGCTCCCTGTGGGTTACGATCTCTCCGCATTCTCACCGCTCCCTGTGGGTTACGATCTCTCTGCATTCTCACCGCTCCCTGTGGGTTACGATCTCTCTGCATTCTCACCGCTCCCTGTGGGTTACGATCTCTCTGCATTCTCACCGCTCCCTGTGGGTTACGATCTCTCTGCATTCTCACCGCTCCCTGTGGATAACGAGGTCTCCGCAGCCTCAACGCTCCATGAGGGAAACGATCTCTCTGCACCCTCACCGCTCCCTGTTGGGAACGAGCTCTCCCCATGCTCACCGCTCCCTGTGGATAACGATCTCCCCCATTCTCACCCCTCCCTGTGGGTAACGACCTCCCCCATTCTCACCGCTCCCTGTGGATAAAGATGTCTCCCCATTCTCACCGCTCCCGATAGATAACGATGTCTCCCCATTCTCACAGCTCCCTGTGGGTAACGATCTCTCCCCATCCACATCGCTCCCTGTGGTTAACGATCTCTCCGCATTCTCACCACTCCATGTGGGTGAGGAGGTCTCCGCATCCTCACCACTCCATGTGGGAAACGATCTCTCCGCACCCTCACCGCTCCCTGTTAGTAACGAGCTCTCCCCATTCTCACCGCTCCCTGTGGATAACGATCTCTGCCATCCTCACCGCTCCCTGTGGATAACGATGTCTCCCCATTCTCATCACTCCCTGTGGCTAAGGATGTCACGGCATTCTCACCGCTCCATCTGGGTAACGGGTTCTCCATGTTCTCACCGCTACCGGTAGATAACGATGTCTCCGCATCCTCACCACTCCCTGTTGCTAACGAACTCTCCCCATCCTCACCGCTCCCTGTGGGTAACGAGGTCTCCACATCCTAACCGTTCCCTGTGGGTAACGATCTCTCCGCATCCTCACCGCTCCCTGTGGGGAATGATCTCTCCGCATTTTCACCGCTCCCTCTGCGTAATGGTCTCTCCGCATCCTCACCGCTCCCTCTGGGTAACGATCTCTCCGCATTCTCACCACTCCCTGTGGGTAACGATGTCTCCGCATCCTCACCGCTCCCTTTGGGTAATGAGCTCTTCCCATCCTCACCGCTCCCTGTTGGTAACGTACTCTCCCCATCCTCACCGCTCCCTGTGGGTAATGATCTCTCCCCATTCTCACCGCTCCCTGTGGGTAATGATCTCTCCCCATTCTCACCGCTCCCTGAGGGTAACAATCCCTCCCCATCCTCACCGCTCCCTGTGGGTGACGATCTCTCCTCATTCTCACTGCTCCCTGTAGCTGACGAGATCTCCGCATTCTCACCGCTCCCTGTGGGTGACGATCTCTCCGCATTCTCACCGCTCCCTGTGGGTGACGCTCTCTCCGCATTCTCACCGCTCCCTGTGGGTAATGATCTCTCTGCATTCTCACCGCTCCCTGTAGCTAACGATCTCGCTGCATTCTCACTGCTCCCTCTGGCTAACGATCTCGCTGCATTCTCACCGCTCCATGTGGGTAACAAGCTCTCCGCATTCTCAGCGCTCCATGTGGGTAACAAGCTCTCCGCATTTTCACCGCTCCCTCTGCGTAATGGTCTCTCCGCATCCTCACCGCTCCCTGTGGGTAACGATCTCTCCGCATTCTCACCACTCCCTGTGGGTAACGATCTCTCCCGATCCTCACCGCTCCCTGTGGGTAACAATCTCTCCACATCCTCACCGCTCCCTGTGGGTAACGATCTCTCCTGATCCTCACCGCTCCCTGTGCATAACGATCTCTCCTCATTCTCACCGCTCCCTGTGGGTAATGATCTCTCCCCATTCTCACCACTCCCTGAGGGTAACAAGCTCTCCGCATTCTCAGCGCTCCCTGTGGGTTACGATCTCTCCGCATTCTCACCGCCCCCTGTGGGTTACGATCTCTCTGCATTCTCACCGCTCCCTGTGGGTTACGATCTCTCCGCATTCTCACCGCTCCCTGTGGGTTACGATCTCTCTGCATTCTCACCGCTCCCTGTGGATAACGAGGTCTCCGCAGCCTCAACGCTCCATGAGGGAAACGATCTCTCCGCACCCTCACCGCTCCCTGTTGGGAACGAGCTCTCCCCATGCTCACCGCTCCCTGTTGGTAACGAGCTTTCCGCATTCTCACCGCTCCCTGAGGGTAACGATCTCTCCACATTCTCACCGCTCCCTGTGGCTGACGAGCTCTCCGCATTCTCACCGCTCCCTGTGGGTAATGAGCTCTCTGCATTCTCACCGCTCCCTGTGGGTTACGATCTCTCCGCATTCTCACCGCTTCCTGTGGGTTACGATCTCTCTGCATTCTCACCGCTCCCTGTGGGTTACGATCTCTCTGCATTCTCACCACTCCCTGTGGATAACGAGGTCTCCGCATCCTCAACGCTCCATGAGGGAAACGATCTCTCCGCACCCTCACCGCTCCCTGTTGGGAACGAGCTCTCTCCATGCTCACCGCTCCCTGTGGATAACGATCTCCCCCATTCTCACCCCTCCCTGTGGGTAACGACCTCCCCCATTCTCACTGCTCCCTGTCGATAACGATGTCTCCCCATTCTCACCGCTCCCGATAGATAACGATGTCTCCCCATTCTCACAGCTCCCTGTGGGTAACGATCTCTCCCCATCCACATCGCTCCCTGTGGTTAACGATCTCTCCGCGTTCTCACCGCTCCCTGTGAGTAACGATCTCTCCACATTTTCACCGCTCCCTCTGGGTAACGGTCTCTCCGCATTCTCAGCGCTCCCTGTTGGTAACGAGCTCTCCGCATTCTCACCGCTCCATGTGGGTAATGAGGTCTCCGCATTCTCGCCGCTCCCTCTGGGTAACGGGTTCTCCACGTTCTCACTGCTCCCGGTGGATAACGATGTCTCCGCATCCTAACCGCTCCCTGTGGGTAACGATCTCTACCGATCCTCACCGCTCCATGTGGGTAATGATCTCCTCGCATCCTCACCGCTCCCTGTGGATAACGATCTCTCCAGATCCGCACCGCTCCCTGTGGGTAACAAACTCTCCCCATTCTCACCGCTCCCTGTGGGTAACGACCTCTCCCCATCCACACTGCTCCCTGTGGGTAACGATCTCTCTGCATTCTCACGGCTCCCTTTGGATAACGATATCTCCGCATTTTCACTGCTCCCTGTGGATAACGATCTCTCCCCATCCTCACCGCTCCCTGAGGGTAACGATCTCTCCGCATACTCACCGCTCCCTGTGGGTAATGATCTCTCCCCATTCTCACCGCTCCCTGTGGGTAATGATCCCTCCACATTCTTACCGCTCCCTGTGGGTAACGATCTCTCCACATTCTCACTGCTCCCTGACAGTAACAAGCTCTCCGCATTCTCAGCGCTCCATGTGGGTAACGATCTCTCCGTATCCTCACCGCTCCCTGAGGGTAACGAGCTCTCCATATCCTCACCGCTCCCTGTGGGTAACGATCTCTCCGCATCCTCTCCGCTCCCTGTGGGTAACGATCTCTCCGCATTCTCACCGCTCCATGTGGGTAACGAGCTCTCTGCATTCTCACCGCTCCTTATTGGTAACGAGCTCTCCGCATTCTCACCGCTCCATGTGGGTGACGAGCTCTCCGCATCCTCACCGCTCCATGTGGGTAACGGCTTCTCCACGTTCTCACCGCTCCCGGTGGATAACGATGTCTCCGCATCCTCTCCGCTCCCTGTGGGTAACGATCTCTCCGCATTCTCACCGCTCCCTGTTGGTAACGAGCTCTCCGCATTCTCACCGCTCCCTGTGGGTGACGAGCTCTCCGCATCCTCACCGCTCCATGTGGGTAACGGCTTCTCCACGTTCTCACCGCTCCCGGTGGATAACGATGTCTCCGCATCCTAACCGCTCCCTGTTGCTAACGAACTCTCCTCATCCTCACCGCTTCCTGTGGGTAACGATCTCTCCGCATTCTCACCGCTCCCTGTGGCTAACGAGATCTCCCCATTCTCACCGCTCCCTGCGGGTAACGAGATCTCCCCATTCTCACCGCTCCCTGTGGGTAACGATCTCTCCGCATTCTCACCGCTCCCTGTTGGTAACGAGCTCTCGCCATCCACACCGCTCCCTGTTGGTAACGATCTCCCCCATTCTCACCGCTCCCTGTGGGTAACGAACTGTCCCGATCCTCACCGCTCCCTGTGGATAACGATGTCTCTCCATTCTCACCGCTCCCTGTGGATAACGATATCTCCCCATTCTCACCGCTCGCGGTAGATAACGATGTCTCCGCATCCACACCGCTTTCTGTTGGTAACGAGCTCTCCCCAGTCACATCGCTCCCTGTGTTTAACGATCTCTCCCCATCCATATCGCTCCCTGTGGTTAACGATCTCTCCGCGTTCTCTCCGCTCCCTGTGGGTAATGATCTCTCCCCATTCTCACTACTCCCTGTGGATAACGATCTCTCCGCATGCTCAATGCTCCCTGTGGATAACGATCTCTCACCATCCTTACCACTCCCTGTAGATAACGATCTCTCGCCATTCTCACCGCTCCCTGTGGATAACGATCGCTCCCGATCCTCACCGCTCCCTGTGGGTTACGATATCTCCACATTCTCACCGCTCCCTGAAGGTAACAAGCTCTCCGCATTCTCACTGCTCCATGAGGGTAACAAGCTTTCCGCATTCTCACAGCTCCCTGAGGGTAACGAGCTCTCCGCATCCTCACCGCTCCCTGTGGGTGATGATCTCTCCACATTCTCACCGCTCCCTGTGGATAACGATCTCTCCATATTCTCACCGCTCCCTGTGGGTAATGATCTCTCCGCATTCTCACCGCTCCCTGTGGCTAACGATCTCGCTGCATTCTCACCGCTCCATGTGGGTAACGAGGTCTCCGCATTCTCGCCGCTCCCTCTGGGTAACGGGTTCTCCACGTTCTCACCGCTCCCGGTAGATAACGATGTCTCCGCATCCTCACCGCTCCCTGTTGGTAACGTACTCTCCCCATTCTCACCGCTCCCTGTTGGTAATGAACTCCCCACATTCTCACCGCTCCCTGTGGGTGACAAGCTCTCCGCATTCTCACCGCTCCCTGTGGGTGACGAGCTCTCCATATTCTCACCGCTCCCTGTTGGTAACGATCTCCCCCATTCTCACCGCTCCCTGTGGGTAACGAACTGTCCCGATCCTCACCGCTCCCTGTGGATAACGATGTCTCTCCATTCTCACCGCTCCCTGTGGATAACGATATCTCCCCATTCTCACCGCTCGCGGTAGATAACGATGTCTCCGCATCCACACCGCTTTCTGTTGGTAACGAGCTCTCCCCAGTCACATCGCTCCCTGTGTTTAACGATCTCTCCCCATCCATATCGCTCCCTGTGGTTAACGATCTCTCCGCGTTCTCTCCGCTCCCTGTGGGTAATGATCTCTCCCCATTCTCACTACTCCCTGTGGATAACGATCTCTCCGCATGC
This sequence comes from Cetorhinus maximus, assembly GCF_964194155.1. Taxonomy (NCBI): domain Eukaryota; kingdom Metazoa; phylum Chordata; class Chondrichthyes; order Lamniformes; family Cetorhinidae; genus Cetorhinus; species Cetorhinus maximus. The sequence continues at coordinate 87,003 of NW_027596775.1, read as the reverse complement.
TCAATGCTCCCTGTGGATAACGATCTCTCACCATCCTTACCACTCCCTGTAGATAACGATCTCTCGCCATTCTCACCGCTCCCTGTGGATAACGATCGCTCCCGATCCTCACCGCTCCCTGTGGGTTACGATATCTCCACATTCTCACCGCTCCCTGAAGGTAACAAGCTCTCCGCATTCTCACTGCTCCATGAGGGTAACAAGCTTTCCGCATTCTCACAGCTCCCTGAGGGTAACGAGCTCTCCGCATCCTCACCGCTCCCTGTGGGTGATGATCTCTCCACATTCTCACCGCTCCCTGTGGATAACGATCTCTCCATATTCTCACCGCTCCCTGTGGGTAATGATCTCTCCGCATTCTCACCGCTCCCTGTGGCTAACGATCTCGCTGCATTCTCACCGCTCCATGTGGGTAACGAGGTCTCCGCATTCTCGCCGCTCCCTCTGGGTAACGGGTTCTCCACGTTCTCACCGCTCCCGGTAGATAACGATGTCTCCGCATCCTCACCGCTCCCTGTTGGTAACGTACTCTCCCCATTCTCACCGCTCCCTGTTGGTAATGAACTCCCCACATTCTCACCGCTCCCTGTGGGTGACAAGCTCTCCGCATTCTCACCGCTCCCTGTGGGTGACGAGCTCTCCATATTCTCACCGCTCCCTGTGGGTAACGAGCTCTCCGCATCCTCACCGTTCCCTGTGGGTAATGATCTCTCCGCATTCTCACCGCTCCCTGTGGCTTACGATCTCGCTGCATTCTCACCGCTCCCTGTTGGTAACGAACTCTCCCCATTCTCACCGCTCCCTGTGGGTAATGAGCTCTCCCCATCCTCACCGCTCCCTCTGGGTAACGGTCTCTCCGCATCCTCACCGCTCCCTGTTGTAACGATCTCTCCGCATGCTCAACGCTCCCTGTGGATAACGATCTCTCCCCATTCTCACCACTCCCTGTGGGTAATGATCTCTCCCCATTCTCACTACTCCTTGTGGGTAATGATCTCTCCGCATGCTCAATGCTCCCTGTGGATAACGATCTCTCCCCATCCTCACCGCTCCCTGTGGATAACGATCGCTCCCCATTCTCACCGCTACTTGTGAATAATGATCGCTCCCGATCCTCACCGTTCCCTGTGGGTAACGATCTCTCTGCATTCTCACCGCTCCCTGTGGGTAACAAGCTCTCCCCATTTTCACCGCTCCATGTGGGTAACGATCTCTCCCCATTCTCACCGTTCCCTGTGGATAACGATCTCTCGTCATCCTCACCGCTCCCTGTTGGTAACGAGCTCTCCCCATTCTCACCGCTCCCTGTGGATAACGATCTCCCCCATTCTCACCGCTCCCTGTGGGTAACGATCTCCCCCATTCTCACTGCTCCCTGTGGACAACAAACTCTCCCGATCCTCACCGCTCCCTGTGGATAACGATGTCTCCCCATCCTCACCGCTCCCTGAGGATAACGATGTCTCCCCAATCTCACCACTCCCAGTAGATAACGATGTCTCCCCATTCTCGCCGCTCCCTGTGGATAACGATCTCTCCCAATCCTCACCGCTCATGGTAGATAACGATGTCTCCGCATCCACACCGCTTCCTGTTGGTAACGAGCTCTCCCCAGTCGCATCGCTTCCTGCGGTTAACGATTTCTCCCCATCCACATCGCTCCCTGTGGTTAACGATCTCTCCGCGTTCTCACCGCTCCCTGTGGGTAACGATCTCTCCACATTACCCACAGGGAGCGGTGAAAATGATCTCTCCGCATCCTCACCGCTACCTGTGGGTAACGATCTCTCCGCATGCTCAACGCTCCCTGTGGATAACGATCTCTCCCCATTCTCACCGCTCTCTGTAGGTAATGATCTCTCCCCATTATCACTACTCCCTGTGGGTAACGATTTCTCCGCATGCTCAATGCTCCCTGTGGATAACGATCTTTCCCATTCTCACCGCTCCCTGTGGATAACGATGTCTCCGCATCCTCACCGCTCCCTGTTGGTAACGTACTCTCCCCATCCTCACCGCTCCCTGTTGGTAACGAGCTCTCCCCATCCTCACTGCTCCCTGTGGATAACGAGCTCTCCGCATCCTCACCGCTCCCTGTTGGTAACGATCTCTCCACATCCTCACCGTTTCCTGTGGGTAACGTGCTCACCCCATCCTCACCGCTCCCTGAGCAAAGAAATTTCTCCTGGAATCCCTGTCAAGTTTTGCCATTGGCGATGTTATGTTGATGTCCCACAATTCCGATGTCCCCCACAAAGCAGCAACATCAGGTCTACGTCCACCACTTAATAGTCTAAAGGTTGGCTCTCAGATCCACCCTTCACCCTTCTCTTTTCCGGGGAACAGATCCCCAGCCCTGCTCACTCCTTCCCGACACTTCGAACCTCTTGGTTCTGGTAACATTCCTGTCAGATGGACTGTCTGTTCACTAAGACTCATAGACGTTTACAGCACAGAAGGAGGCCATTCTGCCCATCATGTTCGCACCGGTCAACAAAGATATGACTACTCTATTCCCATTTTATCGCACTTGGCCCATAGCTCTGGAGGCTCTTTACCTTATTTGCTCACAGGATGTGTGGACACCACCACCAAGGCCCAGCATTTATTGCCCATCCCTAATTGTCCCCTTGAGAAGGTGGTGGGTGAGCTGCCATCTTGAACCGCTGCAGTCCCTGTGGAGTAGGTACACCCACCGTGCTGTTAGGGAGGGAGTTCCCAGGATTTTGACCCGGCGACAGTGAAGGAACGGCCAATATATTTCCAAGTCGGGATGGCGAGTGGCTTGGAGGGGAACTTCCAGGCGGTGGTGTTCCCCGTGCATCTGCTGCCCTCGTCCTTCTAGATGGTAGCGGTCGTGGGTTTGGAAAGTGCTGTCGAAGGAGCCTCGGTGAGTTGCTGCAGTGCATCTTGTAGATGGTACACACACACTGCTGCCACTGTGCGTCGGTGGTGGAGGGAATGAATGTTTGTGGATGGGGTGCCGATCGAGCTGGGGTTGCTTTGTCCTGGACAGTGTCGAGCTTCTCGAGTGTTGTGGGAGCTGCACTCATCCAGGCAAGTGGAGAGTATCCCATCACACTCCGGACTTGTGTCTTGTAGATGGTGGACAGGCTTTTGTGGGGAGTCGGGGGGGTGAGTTACTCTGTGCAGGATTCCCAGCCTCTGACCTTCTCTTGTAGCCACAGTATTTATTCGGCTGGTCCGGTTCAGTTTCTGGTCTATGGTAACCCACCAGGATGTTGATAGTGGGGGATTCAGCGAAGGTAATGTCATCTCCCATCAATGGGAGATGGTTAGATTCTCTCTTATTGGAGATGGTCAATGCCTGGCACTTGTGTGGCACGGATGTTACTTGCCGCCTGCTAGCACAAGCCCGGATAGTGTCCAGGTCTTGCTGCATTTGGACATGGACTGCTTCAGTATCTGAGGAGTTGCAAATGGTGCTGAACATTCTGTAATCATCAGCGAACATCCCCACTTCTGACCTTATCATGCAGCGGCTGAAGCTGGCTGGGCCTAGGACATTACCCTGAGGGAACCGCAGCCACAATGTCCCAAGGCTTAGATGATTTCATCAATCTGAAAACGCAGGTAACATTAGCCAGCAAATTGACTGAACAGTGAACCAGGTGGCCGGACAGCAGTCAGCAAGGCTGATATGTTTGCCGTTGTTACGAATTTTATTGTACTGACAGGACAACGCCATCTTCCCTGCATTAATCCTCAACACTTCAATCCCTGTGGTATACAATGACACAAAGCTGGGTGGGAGGGTGAGCTGTGAGGAGGATGCAGAGATGCTTCAGTGTAATTTGGACAAGCTGAGTGAGGGGGAAAATGCATGGCAGATGCAGTATAATGTGGATAAATATGAGGTTACCCACTTTGGTAGCAAAAACAGGAAGGCAGATTATTATCTGAATGGCTATAAATTGAGAGAGGGGAATGTGCAACGAGACCTGGGTGTCCTTGTACGCCAGTCGCTGAAGGTAAGCATACGGGTGCAGCAGGCGGTAAAGAAAGCAAATGGTATGTTGGCTTTCATAGCCAGAGGATTCGAATACAGGAACAGGGATGTCTTGCTGCAATTGTACAGGGCCTTGGTGAGACCACACCTGGAATATTGTATGCAGTTTTGGTCTCCTTATCTGAGGAAGGATGTACTTGCTATAGAGGGAGTGCAACACCCGACTGATTCCTGGGATGGCGGGACTGACAGATGAGGAGAGATTGAGTCGATTAGGATTATATTCGCTGGAGTTCAGAAGAATGAGGGGGGGATCTCATAGAAACCTATAAAATTCTAACAGGACTAGACAGGGTAGATGCAGGAAGGATGTTCCCGATGGTGGGGGAGTCCAGAACCAGGGGTCACAGTCTGAGGATACCGGGTGGACCATTTAGGAATGAGATGAGGAGAAATTTCTTCACCCAGTGAGCAGTGAGCCTGTGGAATTCGCTACCACAGAGAGTAGTTCAGAGCAAAACATTGTATGTTTTCAAGAAGGAGTTAGATGTAGCTCTTGGGGTGAAAGGGATGAAAGGGTCCGGGGAGAAAGTGGGAGCAGGGCTATTGAGTTGGATGATCAGCCATGATCATAATGAATGGTGGATCAGGCTCGAAGGGCCGAATGGCCATACTCCTGCTCCTAGTTTCTATATATAAAACGAACGATTTAGGCTTAAATAAAAGCAAAAAACTGCAGATGCTGGAAATCCAAACCATAAACAGAAACAGAAATACCTGGAAAAACTCAGCAGGTCTGGGAACATCGGCGGAGAAGAGCACAGTTGACGTTTTGAGTCCTCATGACACTTCAGCAGAACTAAGTAAAAATATGAAAGGGGTGAAATATAAACTGGTTTGCGGGGGGCGGGGGGGGGTGTGGGTTTGTTGGATCAAGCAGCCAGTAATAGGTGCAGATAACCAAAAGCTGTCACAGACAAAAGAACAAAGGGGTGTTGAAGGTGGTGATATTATCTAAAGGAATGTGCTAATTAAGAGTAGAAGACAGGACAGATAAGGAACAGATGGCTCTAGTGGGGGTGGAGGAATACTGAAAGGTAGAAATAAACAGTGGGTGGAAAAACATTTAAAAATCATGGAAATAGGTGGGAAAACAAAAATCTATATAAATTATTGGAAAAAACAAAAGGGAGGGGGAAGAAACGGAAAGGGGGTGGGGTTGGAGGAGAGAGTTCAAGATCTAAATTTGTTGAACTCAATATTCAGTCCGGAAGGCTGTAAAGTGCCTAGTCGGAAGATGAGGTGCTGTTCCTCCAGTTTGCGTTGAGCTTCACTGGAACAATGCAGCAAGCCAAGGACAGACATGTGGGCAAGAGAGCAGGGTGGAGTGTTGAAATGCCAAGCGACAGGGAGGTCTGGGTAATGCGGACAGACCGAAGGTGTTCTGCAAAGCGGTCACCCAGAAGGAGCATTTGGTCTCTCCAATGTAGAGGAAACCGCATTGGGAGCAACGAATGCAGTAGACTAAGTTGAAGGAAATGCAAGTGAAATGCTGCTTCACTTGAAAGGAGTATTTGGGCCCTTGGACGGTGAGGAGTGAGGAAGTGAAGGGGCAGGTGTTGCATCTTCTGCGGTTGCATGGGTAGGTGCCATGGGAGGGGGTTGAGCAGTAGGGGGTGATGGAGGAGTGGACCAGGGTGTCACAGAGGGAACAATCCCTACGGAATGCCGCCGGGGGGGTGAAGGGAAGATGTGTTTGGTGGTGGCATCATGCTGGAGTTGGCAGAAATGGCGAAGGATGATCCTTTGAATGTGGAGGCTGGTGGGGTGATAAGTGAGGACAAGGGGGACCCTATCATGTTTCTGGGAGGGAGGAGAAGGCGTGAGGGCGGATGCACGGGAGATGGGCCAGACACGGTTGAGGGCCCTGTCAACCACCGTGGGTGGAAAACCTCGGTTAAGGAAGAAGGAGGACATGTCAGAGGAACTGTTTTTGAAAGTGGCATCATCAGAACAGATGCGACAGAGGCGAAGGAACTGAGAGAATGGGATGGAGTCCTTACAGGAAGCTGTAGTCGAGGGAGCTGTGGGTAACGAGCTCTCCGCATTCTCACCGCTCCCTGTGGGTAACGATCTCTCCGCATTCTCACCGCTCCCTGTGGGTAACGATCTCTCCGCATTCTCACCGCTCCCTGTGGGTAACGATCTCTCCGCATTCTCAACGATCCCTGTGGGTAACGGTCTCTCCGCATCCTCAACGCTCCCTGTGGGTAACGAGGTCTCCACATCGTCACCGCTCCCTGTGGGTAACGAGCTCTCCGCATCCTCACTGTTCCATGTGGGTAAGGAGCTCTCCGCATCCACACCTCTCCCTGTGGGTAACGGGATCTTCGCATTCTCACCACTCCCTGTGGGTAACGGGATCTCCACATTCTCACCGCTCCCTGTGGTAACGGGATCTCCGCATTCTCTGCAACTTGCAGACACTTCCTCCTACCTCTCCCTGGACCATGACCCCACCACTGAACATCAAGCCATTGTTTCCAGGACTGTCACTGACCTCATCTCCTCTGGAGATCTTCCTTCCACAGCTTCCAACCTGATAGTTGCCCAAGCTCGGATGGCCCGCTTCTACCTCCTACCCAAAATCCACAAACAGGACTGTCCCGGCAGTCCGATCGTGTCAGCCGATTCCTGCCCCACGGAAATCATTTCTCGTTATCTTGACCCCCTTCTCTCTCCCCTTGTTCAGTCCCTTCCCACCTACATCCCTGATTCCTCTGACACCTTACGTCACATCAACAATTCCCAGTTCCCTGGCTCCAACCGCCTCCTCTTCATCATGGATGTCCAATCCCTCTACACCTCCATCCCCCATCAGGATGGTCTGGTGGCTCTCCGCTTCTTCCTTGAACCTAGGCCTGAACAATCCCCATCCACCACTACTCTCCTCTGTCTGGCTGAACTTGTTCTCACACTGAACAATTTCTCCTTTAACTCCTCTCACTTCCTCCGAATAAAAGGTGTGGCTATGGGTACCCGCATGGGCCATAGCTATGCCTGTCTCTTTATGGGGTATGTGGAGCATTCCTTGTTCCAGTCCTACTCCGGCCCCCTCCCACAACTCTTTCTCCGGTACATCGATGATTACTTCGGTACTGCTTCATGCTCTCGTCGGGACCTGGAAAAATTTATTAACTTTGCTTCCACTCTCCACCCCTCCATCATTTTCACATGGTCCATCTCTGACACTTCCCTTCCCTTCCTTCACCTCTCTGTCTCAATTTCTGGTGATAGACCGTCCATCAATATTCATTACAAGCCTACCGACTCCCACAGCTACCTCGACTACAGCTCCTCACACCCTGCTTCCTGTAAGGACTCCATCCCCTTCTCTCAGTTCCTTCGCCTCTGTTGCATTTGTTCTGATGATGCCACTTTCAAAAACAGTTCCTCTGACATGTCCTCCTTCTTCCTTAACCGAGGTTTAACACCCACGGTGGTTGACAGGGCCCTCAACTGTGTCCGGCCCATCTCCCGCGCATCCGCCCTCACGCCTTCTCCTCCCTCCCAGAAACATGATAGGGTCCCCTTTGTCCTCACTTATCACCCCACCAGGCTCCACATTCAAAGGATCATCCTCCACCATTTCTGCCAATTCCAGCATGATGCCACCACCAAACACATCTTCCCTTCACCCCCCCTGGCGGCATTCCGTAGGGATTGTTCTCTCTGGGACACCCTGGTCCACTCCTCCATCACCCCCCACTCCTCAACCCCCTCTCACGGCACCTACCAATGCGACCACAGAAGATGCAACATCTGCCCCTTCACTTCCTCTCTCCTCACCGTCAAAGGGCCCAAATACTCCTTTCAAATGAAGCAGCTTTTCACTTGCACTTCCCTCAACTTAGTCTACTGCATTCGTTGCTCCCAATGCAGTTTCCTCTACATTGGAGAGACCAAATGCTCCTTCTGGGTGACCGCTTTGCAGAACACCTTCGGTCTGTCCGCAAGCATTACCCAGACCTCCCTGTCGCTTGCCATTTTAACACTCCACCCTGCTCTCTTGCCCACATTTCTGTCCTTGGCTTGCTGCATTGTTCCAGTGAACCTCAACGCAAACTGGAGGAACAGCACCTCATCTTCCGAATAGGCACTTTACTAGCCTTCCGGACTGAATATTGAGTTCAACAAATTTAGATCTTGAACTCTCTCCTCCATCCCCACCTCCTTCCCCCTCCCTTTTGTTTTTTCCAATAATTTATATAGATTTTTCTTTTCCCACCTTTTTCCATTATTTTTAAATGTTTTTCCACCCATTGTTTATTTCTACCTTTTAGTATTCCCCCACCCCCACTGGAGCTATCTGTACCTTATCTGTCCTGTCTTCTACTCTTAATTAGCACATTCCTTTAGATAATATCACCACCTTCAAAACCTCTTTGTTCTTTTGTCTGTGACAGCGTTTGGTTATCTCCACCTATTACTGGCTGCTTCTCCCAACAAACCCACCCCCCTCTTAAACCAGCTTATATTTCACCCCTTTCCTATTTTTACTTAGTTCTGTTGAAGGGTCATGAGGACTCGAAACGTCAACTGTGCTCTCCTCCACCGATGTTGCCAGACCTGCTGAGTTTTTCCAGGTATTTCTGTTTCCATTTTGGATTTAGGCTTAAATGCTGGAGCACAATTAAGGCGCTTGCAGACGAGACACAGATTGGAGGGCGGGTGTAGATCGTGAGGAAGGAAGCTGTAGACTGCAGGAAGATATCAATGGGCTGGCCGGGTAAGCAGGAAAAGCGGAAAATGGAATTCAATCCGGAGAAGTGTGTGGGAATGAATTTGGAAAAGGCTAGCAAGGTAGGGGGATACACAAGAAATGATAGGACAGTGAGAAGTGTAGAAGAATAGAGGGACCTTAGGGTGATATAGGGAGTGACAAGGTATTGGAGGTGTTGGCAGGCTTAAAAGGGGACAAATCTCCAGGTCCGGATGATTTGTGTCCCAGACTGCTGAGGGAGACAAGGGAGGACATCGCAGGGGCTCTGACCCAAATTTTTAATTCCTCTCTGGCCACAGGGGAGGTGCCAGAGGACTGGAGAACATCTAATGTGGTTCCGCTATTTAAGAAGGGTTGTATAGATAAGCCAGGGAACTATAGGCCAGTGAGTCTCATGTCAGTGGTCAGGAAACTATTGGTGAAAATTCTGAAGGAGAGAATCTATCTCCACTTGGAGAGGCAAGGTTTGATCAGGGATAGTCAGCATGGCTTTATCAGATGGCGGTCATGCCTAAGAAATTTGATTGAATTTTTTGAGGTGACCAGGTGTGTAGATGAGGGTAGTGCAGTTGATGTAGTTTATATGGATTTCAGCAAAGCCTTTGACAAGGTCCCACATGGGAGACTTATAAAGAAGGCAAATGCACATGGGATACAGGGTAATTTGATAAGGTGGATTCAAAATTGGCTTAGTTGTAGGAGACAGAGGGTGATGACAGAAGGATGCTTTAGTGACTGGAAGCCAGTGTCATACCACAGGGATCTGTGCTGGGTCCCCTATTATTCGTCATTTACATACACATAGTAATGGATTAGTATGTTTGTGGATGACACAAAGATTGGCCGGGTGGTTAACAGTGAGGTTGAGTGTCTTGGGCTACAGGAAGATATAGACGGTATGATCAAATAAGTGGCAGATGGAATTGAACCCTGAAAAGTGTGAGCTGATACACTTTGGAAGGAGTAATTTGACAAGGAAGTATTCAATGAACTGCATGACACTGGGAAGTTCTGAGGAACAAAGGGAGGTTGGCGTGCGTGTCCATAGATCTCTGAAGGCAGAAGGGCATGTTAGTGGCATGGTGAAAAAGGCATATGGGACACTTGCCTTTATCAATCGAGGCATAGATTACAAAAATAGGGAGATCATGTTGGAGTTGTATAGAACCTTGGTGAGGCCACAGCTGGAGTACTGTGCACAGTTATAGTCGCCACATTATAGGAAGCATGTGATTGCACTGGAGGGGGTGCAGAGGAGATTCACCAGGATGTTGCCTGGGATGAAACATTCAACTTATGAAGAGAGGTTGGATAGATTCGGGTTGTTTTCGTTGGAGCAGAGAAGACTGAGGGGGATGACCTGATCGAGGTGTACAAGATTATTTGGGGCATGGACAGGGTGAATAGGGAGCAGCTGTTCCCCTTCGTTGAAGGGTCAGTCACGAGGGGGACACAAGTTCAAGGTGAGGGGCAGGAGGTTTAGGGGGGGATGGCTACAAGATGGCTTTTTGGAGCAGCTTGTGGTGGAGCCCACTAGGGAACAGGCAATTCTAGATTTAGTGATGTGTAATCAGGCAGATTTGATATGGGAGCTTAAGGTGAAGGAACCCTTAGGAGGAAGTGACCATAATATGATAGTATTTACCCTGCAATTTGAGAGGAAAAAGCTGGAATCAGATGTAACGGTATTACAGTTGAATAAAGGCAATTACAGAGGCATGAGGGAGGAGCTGGCCAGAATTGACTGGGAGATGAGCATAGCAGGAAAGACAGTGAAACAGCAATGGCAGGAGTTTCTGGGAGTAATTTGGGAGACACAGCAAAAATTCATCCCTAGGAAGAAGAAGCATACTAAAGGGAGGACGAGGCAACCATGGCTGACAAGGGAAGTCAGGGACAGCATAAAAGCTAAAGAGAAAGCATACAATGCGGCAAAGAGCAGTGGGAAACCAGGGGATTGGGAAGCCTACAAAGACCAACAGAGGACAACTAAAAAAGAAATAAGGAGGGAGAAGGTTAAATATGAGGGTAAACTAGCCAGTAATATAAAAGAAGATTGCAAGAGTTTTTTTAGATATATAAAGGGTAAGAGAGAGGCAAAAGTGGACATTGGGCTGCTGGAAAATGACGCTGGACAAGTAGTAGTGGGGAACAATGAAATGGCGGAGGAACTGAATAGGTACTTTGCGTCAGTCTTCACAGTGGAAGACACGAGTGACATCCCCAAAGTTCAAGAGAGTCGAGGGGCAGAGGTGAGTATGGTGGCCATTAGCAAGAAGGTGCTAGGAAAACTGAAAGGTCTGAAGGTAGATAAATCACCTGGACCAGATGGATTACACCCCAGAGTTCTGAAGGAGATAGCTGAAGAGATAGTGGAGGTGTTAGTGGCGATCTTTCAGGAATCATTGGAGTCAGGGAGGGTCCCAGAGGACTGGAAAATCGCTAATGTAACCCCCCTGTTTGAGAAGGGAGTGTGGCAAAAGACGGGAAATTACAGGCCGATTAGCCTGACCTCGGTCGTTGGTAAGATTTTAGAGCCCATTATTAAGGATGAGATTTCAGAATACTTGGAAGTGCATGGTAAAATCGGACAAAGTCAGCATGGTTTCATCAAGGGGAGCTCATGCCTGAGAAATCTGTTGGAATTCTTTGAGGAGGTAACGAGTAGTTTAGACAAAGGAGAGCCAATGGATGTTATCTACTTGGACTTCCAGAAGGCCTTTGACAAGGTGCCGCACGGGAGGCTGCTCAGTAAGATAAGAGCCCATGGTGTTAGAGGTAAGGTACTAGCATGGATAGAAGATTGGCTGTCTGGCAGGAGGCAGAGAGTGGGGAGAAGGGGGTCCTTCTCAGGATGGCGGCCGGTGACTAGTGGAGTTCCGCAGGGGTCAGTGTTGGGACCACAACTTTTCACTTTATACTTTAATGATCTAGATGATGAAACTGAGGGCATCCTGGCTAAGTTTGCAGATGATACAAAGATAGGTGGAGGGACAGGTAGTATTGAGGAGGCGGGGAGGCTGCAGAAGGATTTGGACAGGTTAGGAGAATGGGCAAAGAAGTGGCAGATGGAATACAATGTGGGGAAGTGTGAGGTCATGCACTTTGGTAGTAAGAATAGAGGCATAGGCTATTTTCTAAATGGGGAGAGAATTCAGAAGTCTGGAGTGCAAAGGGACTTGGGAGTCCTAGTTCAGGATTCTCTTAAGGTTGGTGCTGCTGAGGCTTTATAAGGCTCTGGTTAGACCACATTTAGAATATTGTGAGCAATTTTGGGCCCTGTATCTCAGGAAGGATGTGCTGGCCCTGGAGAGGGTCCAGAGGAGGTTCACGAGAATGATCCCAGGAATGAAAGGCTTAACATATGAGGAACATTTGAGGACTCTGGGTCCATATTCGATGGAGTTTAGAAGGATGAGGGGGGGAATCTGATTGAAACTTACAGAATACTGAGAGGCCTGGATAAAGTGGACGTGGGGAAGATTCCATTAGTAGGAGAGACTAGGACCCGAGGGCACAGCCTCAGAGTAAAGGGAAGACATTTTAGAAGAGAGATGAGGAGAAATTCTTTAGCCAGAGAGTGGTGAATCTATGGAATTCATTGCCACAGAAGGCTGTGGAGGCCAGGTCATTGAATGTATTTAAGACCGAGATAGATAGGTTCTTGATTGGTCATGGGATCAAAGGTTACGGGGAGAATGGGGTTGAGAAACTTATCAGCCATGATTGAATGGCAGAGCAGACTCGATGGGCCGAATGGTCTCATGTGAGGAAAAACTTTTTTACCCAGAGGGCAGTGACGGTCTGGAATGCGATGCCTGGGAGGGTGGTGGAGGCAGGTTGCCTCACATCCTTTAAAAAAGTGCCTGGATGAGCACTCAGCACATCCAAACATTCAAGTCTATGGGGCCGAGCGCTGGTAAATGGGATTAGGTAAGTCGGTCAGGTGTTTCTCACGTGTCGGTGCAGACTCAATGGGCCGAAGGGCCTCTTCTGCACCGTGTGATTCTGTATGTCTACAGATCCCTGAAGGTAGCAGCACAGGTAGATAAAGTGGTTAAGAAGGGACACGGGACACTTTCCTTTAATAGCCAAGCGCTAGGATATAAGAGCAGGGGGAGGCTACGCTGGAACTGTATCAAACACTAGTTAGAGCACAGCTGCAGTACCGTGTACAGCTCTGGTCACCACATTACAGGAAGGATGTGACCATGCTGGAGAGGGTCGCAGAGGAGATTTCTGATGATGTTACCTCAGAATGGAGAATTTTAACTTTGAGGGAAGATTGGAGAGAGGGGTTGTTTTCTTTAGAACAGAGGAGGCTGATGGGGAGATTTCATACAATTCTGAGGGGCCCAGATAGAGTGAATATTTCTCTCAGCAGAGGGGTCAGTAACCAGGGGGGCAATAGATTTAGAGTCATTGGTAGAAGGATTAGAGTAATTTTTTTCACCCAGAGGGTGGTGGCGATGTGGGGGTGGGGGAGTCAGGTTTGGAACTCACTACCCCGAGCAGCCGGTAAACAAAGAAACCGTCATGGCATTAAAAAAAAAACATATGAACCATAAAACCGCAGAAAAGTCACTGCATAAGAAGGAGGCCATTCAGCCCAGCCTGTCTGCGGCCGGCCAACGAAAAACAAAAGAAAAATCTAGCTGCTCATTTCAATCCCACTTTCCAGTGCCCAGTCCAGTCGCTTTGCAGGTTATACAGCAATTCAGGTGCAGGTAACTTTTCAAGCAGTTGAGGGTTTCTGCCTCCACCAGCAAACCAGGCAGCGAATTCCAGACACCCACCTGGGCGGAGAGGCTTTACCTCCTGCCCCCCCACCTCGAATCCTTCCACCGATCACCTTAAATCTACCCCCCCAACCGCTCTTCTCCCCCCCACCCCCCTCCCCCCAACCCCACCCTGCAACCCGTCCCTCCGCCCTCCCCCCCCAACTGCTCCCTCCACCCCCAACCCCTCCCTCCCCCCAACCCAACCCCTCCCCCTCCCTTCCCTCCCCTCCCAGGTAATTGACCTCCCCGCCAATTTGCGAATCTCCTGGTTCGCGTCTTGACTTCCCCGCGCTTTGAACTTACCGCCCATCGCCTGAGCAACGCTCCCCCCGCCCGGTCTCTCTCTCTCTCCTTTTCCCGGGGGGGGGGGCAACAGCAGCCGCGGTGGAGCAGAGGCCGCAAAATGGTTCCGATCCGAGGTGCAGCCCGTCTGTCCCACACGCGCAAACTGCAACACAGCTTTTGCTGGAGAGACCCCTCCGCCCGTCCCACACGCGCACCACAACACAGCTTTTGTTGGAGAGACCCCTCCGCCTGTCCCACACGCGCTAACCACAACACAGCTTTTGCTGGAAAGACGCTTCCGCCTGTCCCACACGCGCTAACCACAGCACAGCTTTTGCTGGAGAGACCCCTCCGCCTGTCCCACACGCGCTAACCACAACGCAGCTTTTGTTGGAGAGACCCCTCCGCCTGTCCCACACGCGCTAACCACAACATAGCTTTTGCTGGAGAGACCCCTCCGCCCGTCCCACACGCGCTAACCACAGCACAGCTTTTGTTGGAGAGACCCCTCCGCCTGTCCCACACGCGCACCACAGCACAGCTTTTGCTGGAGAGACCCCTCCGCCTGTCCCACACGCGCTAACCACAACGCAGCTTTTGTTGGAGAGACCCCTCCGCCTGTCCCACATGCAAATACTGCAGCACAGCTTTTGTTGGAGAGACGCCTCCGCCTGTCCCACACGCGCTAACCACAGCACAGCTTTTGCAGGAGGGACCCCTCCGCCTGTCCCACACGCGCAAACCACAGCACAGCTTTTACTGGAGAGACCCCTCCGCCTGTCCCACACGCGCAAACCGCAACACAGCTTTTGCTGGAGAGACCCCTTCGCCTGTACCACACGCGCAAACCGCAGCACAGCTTTTGCTGGAGAGACCCCTCCGCCTGTCCCACACGCGCAAACTACAACACAGCTTTTGCTGGAGAGACCCCTCCGCCTGTCCCACACGCGCGCACCACAGCACAGCTTTTGCTGGAGAGACCCCTCCGCCTGTCCCACACGCGCAAACTACAACACAGCTTTTGCTGGAGAGACCCCTCCGCCTGACCCACACGCGCAAACCACAACACAGCTTTTGCTGGAGAGACCCCTCCGCCTGACCCACACGCGCAAACTACAACACAGCTTTTGCTGGAGAGACCCCTCCGCCTGTCCCACACACGCGCACCACAACACAGCTTTTGCTGGAGAGACCCCTCCGCCTGTCCCACACGCGTGCAAAACACAGCACAGCTTTTGCTGGAGAGACCCCTCCGCCTGTCCCACACACACATACTGCAACACAGCTTTTGCTGGAGAGACCCGTCATTCCCTCATCTGGCTGGAACCTGTCTGCTCAAATCCCTTTCAAAAACACCTTTCCCCTCGGCGATTTCACCGCTTGCGAGATATCACGGGATCGTGAGCCACCGCGAACATCAGCCCTTCACTGTACACTTAAGGGGAAGCTAGATACATACACCAGGGAGAAAGAAATAGAAGGATGTGCTGTTGGGCGGGCGGCATGTCAGTGGGGATGGTGAAAAAGGCAGACGGGACACTTGACTTTATCAATCGAGGCATAGATGACAAAAAGTTGGGAGGATGTGTTGGAGTTGTATAGAACCTTGGTGAGACCACAGCTGGAGTACTGTGTGCAGTTCTGGTCGCCACATTATAGGAAGGATGTGATTGCACTGGAGGGGGTGCAGAGGAGATTCACCAGGATGTTGCCTGGGATGAAACATTTAAGTTATGAAGCGAGGTTGGATAGATTCGGGTTGTTTTCGTTGGAGCAGAGAAGACTGAGGGGGATGACCTGATCGAGGTGGACAAGATTATGAGAGGCATGGACAGGGTGGATAGGGAGCAGCTGTTCCCTTTCATTGAAGGGTCAGTCACGAGGGGATGCAAGTTCAAGGTGAGGGGCAGGAGGCTTAGGGGGGGATGGCTACGAGGTGGCTTTTTGGAGCAGCTTGTGGTGGAGCCCACTAGGGAACAGGCAATTCTAGATTTAGTGATGTGTAATCAGGCAGATTTGATAAGGGAGCTTAAGGTGAAGGAACACTTAGGAGGATGTGACCATAATATGATAGTATTTACCCTGCAATTTGAGAGGAAAAAGCTGGAATCAGATGTATCGGTATTACAGTTGAATAAAGGCAACTACAGAGGCATGAAGGAGGAGCTGGCCAGAATTGACTGGGAGATGAGCCTAGCAGGAAAGACAGTGGAACAGCAATGGCAGGAGTTTCTGGGAGTAATTTGGGAGACACAGCAAAAATTGACCCCTAGGAAGAAGCATACTAAAGGGAGGACAAGGCAACCATGGCTGACAAGGGAAGTCAGGGACAGCATAAAAGCTAAAGAGAAAGCATACAATGCGGCGAAGAGCAGTGGGAAACCAGGGGATTGGGAAGCCTACAAAGACAAACAGAGGACAACTAAAAAAAAATGAGGGAGATGATTAAATATGAGGGTAAACTAGCCAGTAATATAAAAGAAGATTGCAAGAGTTTTTTTAGATATATAAAGGGTAAGAGAGAGGCCAAAATGGACATTGGGCCGCTGGAGAAGTAGTAGTGGGGAACAAAGAAATGGCGGAGGAACTGAATAGGTACTTTGCGTCAGTCTTCACAGTGGAAGACACGAGTGACATCCCCAAAGTTCAAGAGAGTCGGGGGGCAGAGGTGAGTATGGTGGCCATTACCAAGGAGAAGGTGCTAGGAAAACTGAAAAGGTCTGAAGGTGGATAAATCACCTGGACCAGATGGATTACACCCCAGAGTTCTGAAGAAGATAGCTGAAGAGATAGTGGAGGTGTTAGTGGTGATCTTTCAGGAATCACTGGAGTCAGGGAGGGTCCCAGAGGACTGGAAAATCGCTAATGTAACCCCACTGTTTAAGAAGGGAGTGAGGCAAAAGACGGGAAATTACAGGCCGATTAGCCTGACCTCGGTCGTTGGTAAGATTTTAGAGTCCATTATTAAGGATGAGATTTCAGAATACTTGGAAGTGCATGGTAAAATCGGACAAAGTCAGCATAGTTTTTCATCAAGGGGAGGTCATGCCTGACAAATCTGTTGGAATTCTTTGAGGAGGTAACGAGTAGTTTAGACAAAGGAGAGCCAATGGATGTTATCTACTTGGACTTCCAGAAGGCCTTTGACAAGGTGCCGCACGGGAGGCTGCTCAGTAAGATAAGAGCCCATGGTGCTAGAGGCAAGGTACTAGCATGGATAGAAGATTGGCTGTCTGGCAGGAGGCAGAGAGTGGGGATAAGGGGGTCCTTCTCATGATGGTGGCCGGTGACTAGTGGAGTTCCGCAGGGGTCAGTGTTGGGACCACAACTTTTCACTTTATACATTAATGATCTAGATGAAGGAACTGAGGGCATCCTGGCTAACTTTGCAGATGATACAAAGATAGGTGGAGGGACAGGTGGAATTGAGGAGGCGGGGAGGCTGCAGAAGGATTTGGACAGGTTAGGAGAATGGGCAAAGAAGTGGCAGATGGAATACAATGTGGGGAAGTGTGAGGTCATGAACTTTGGTAGAAAGAATAGAGGCATAGGCTATTTTCTAAATGGGGAGAGAATTCAGAAGTCTGGAGTGCAAAGGGACTCGGGAGTCCTAGTTCAGGATTCTCTTAAGGTTAACTTGCAGGTTGAGTCGGTAGTTAGGAAGGCAAATGCAATGTTGGCATTCATTTCGAGAGGACTAGAATATAAAAGCAGGGATGTGCTGCTGATGCTTTATAAGGCTCTGGTTAGACCACATTTAGAATATTGTGAGCAATTTTGGGCCCCGTATCTCAGGAAGGATGTGCTGGCCCTGGAGAGGGTCCAGAGGAGGTTCATGAGAATGATCCCAGGAATGAAAGGCTTAACCTATGATGAACGTTTGAGGACTCTGGGTCTATATTCGATGGAGTTTAGAAGGATGAGGGGGGGTCTGATTGAAACTTACATAATACTGAAAGGCCTGGATAGAGTGGACGTGGGGAAGATGTTTCCATTAGTAGGAGAGACTAGGACCCGAGGGCACAGCCTCAGAGTAAAGGGAAGACCTTTTAGAACAGAGATGAGGAGAAACTTCTTTAGCCAGAGAGTGGTGAATCTATGGAATTCATTGCCACAGAAGGCTGTGGAGGCCAGGTCATTGAATGTATTTAAGACCGAGATAGATAGGTTCTTGACTGGTCAGGGGATCAAAGGTTATGGGGAGAATGGGGTTGAGAAACTTATCAGCCATGATTGAATGGCGGAGCAGACTCGAATGTCCTCATTTCTGCTCCTCTGTCTTATGGTCTCATGTGAGGAAAAACTTTTTTACCCAGAGGGTGGTGACGGTCTGGAATGCACTGCCTGGGAGGGTGGTGGAGGCGGGTTGCCTCACATCCTTTAAAAAGTACCTGGATGAGCACGCGGCATGTCCTAACATTCAAGTCTATGGGGCCGAGTGCTGGTAAATGGGATTAGATAAGTTGGTCAGGTGTTTCTCACGTGTCAGTGCAGACTCGATGGGCCGAAGGGCCTCTTCTGCACCGTGTGATTCTGTATGTCTACAGATCCCTGAAGGTAGCAGCACAGGTAGATAAAGTGGTTAAGAAGTAACACAGGATACTTTCCTTTAATAGCCGAGCTCTAGGATATAAGAGCAGGGGGAGGCTACGCTGGAACTGTATCAAACACTAGTTAGAGCACAGCTGCAGTACCGTGTACAGCTCTGGTCACCACATTACAGGAAAGGTGTGATCATGCTGGAGAGGGTCGCAGAGGAGATTTCTGACGATGTTACCTCAGAATGGAGAATTTTAACTTTGAGGGAAGATTGGAGAGAGGGGTTGTTTTCTTTAGAACAGAGGAGGCTGAGGGGAGATTTCATACAATTCTGAGGGGCCCAGATAGAGTGAATATTTCTCTCAGCAGAGAGGTCAGTAACCAGGGGGGGAATAGGTTTAGAGTCATTGGTAGAAGGATTAGAGTAATTTTTTTCACCCAGAAGGTGGTGGCGATGTGGGGGGGGCGGGGGAGTGAGGTCTGGAACTCACTACCCCGAGCAGCTGGTGAACACAGAAACCCTCATGGCATTAAAAAAAACATATGAACTCAGAACCATAAAACCGCAGAAAAGTCACAGCACAAGAAGGAGGCCATTCAGCCCATCCTGTCTGCGGCCGGCCAACGAAAAACAAGAAAAAAAAATCTAGCTGCTCATTTCAATCCCACTTTCCAGTGCCCGGTCCAGTCGCCTTGCAGGTTATACAGCAATTCAGGTGCAGGTAACTTTTCAAGCAGTTGAGGGTTTCTGCCTCCACCAGCAAACCAGGCAACGAATTCCAGACACCCACCTGGGCGGAGGCGCTTCTCCTCCTGCCCCCCTCGAATCCTTCCACCGATCACCTTAAATCTATACCCCCAACCCCTCCGCTCACCCCCAAACCCCTCTCCTCCTATCCCCAACCCCTCCCTAACCCCCCAACACCTCTCCTCCTCAACCCAACCTCTCCCTCCCTTCCTAACCCCCTGACCCCTCCCTCCCCTCACCCACCCCCCAACCCCTCCCTCCCCTCCACCCTCCCTGCTCTCCACACCCCCCCAACCCCTCCCTCCCCCTTCTCCTCCCCCCCAACCCCTCCCCTCCTCCCCCAACCCCTCCCCCTGCCTGCCCCCAAACCCCTGAACCCCTCCCCTCCCTCTGAACTCCACCCCCCCAAACCCGGTAATTGACCTCCCCACTCGTTTGTGAATCTCCTGGTTCGCGTCTTGTCTTCCCCGCGCTTTGAACTTACCGCCCATCGCCTGAGCAACGCTCGCTCGCCCATCCATGGGTTTCTTCCCCCACCCCTCGCGCCTCTCTCTCTCTCTCCTTTTCCTGGGCCGGGGGGTGGTGGGGGGGGGGGGGGTAAGAGGGGCAACGGCAGCTACAGTGGAGCAGAGGCTGCAAAAAGGTTCAGAGCCGAGGTGCAGAGGTGCAGGCCGCCTGTCCCACACGTGCTTACCACAGCACAGCTTTTGCTGGAGAGGCCCCTCCGCCTGTCCCACACGCGCATCGTGCAACACAGCTTTTGCTGGAGAGACCCCTCCGCCTGTCCCACACGCGCATCGTGCAACACAGCTTTTGCTGGAGAGACCCCTCCGCCTGTCCCACGCGTGCGGACTACAACACAGCTTTTGCTGGAGAGACCCCTCCACCTGTCCCACACGCGCATACTGCATGTCCGCATTCTCACCGCTCCCTGTGGGTGAGGAGGTCTCCGCATTCTCACCGCTACCTGTGGGTAACGAGCTCTCCGCATTCTCACCGCTCCCTGTGGGTAACGGTCTCCCCGCATCCTCGCCGCTCCCTGTGGGTAACGAGCTCTCCGCATCCTCACCGTTCCATGTGGGTAACAAGATCTCCGCATTCTCACCGCTCACGGTGGGGAATGAGCTCTCCGCATCCTCACCGCCCCCAGTGGATAACGATCTCTCCGCATTCTCACCGCTCCCTGTGGGTAACGAGCTCTCCCCATTCTCACCGCTCCCTGTGGGTAACGGTCTCTCCGCATCCTCAACGCTCCCTGTGGGTAATGAGGTCTCCGCATCCTCATCGTTCCATGTGGGTAAGGAGCTCTCCGCATCCACACCTCTCCCGGTGGGTAACGGGATCTCCGCATTCTCACCGCTCCCTGTGGTAACGGGATCTCCGCATTCTCTGCAACTTGCAGACACTTCCTCCTACCTCTCCCTGGACCATGACCCCACCGCTGAACATCAAGCCATTGTTTCCAGGACTGTCACTGACCTCATCTCCTCTGGAGATCTTCCTTCCACAGCTTCCAACCTGATAGTCTCCCAACCTCGGACAGCCCGCTTCTACCTCCTACCCAAAATCAACAAACAGGACTGTCCCGGCAGACCGATCGTGTCAGCCTGTTCCTGCCCCACAGAACTCATTTCTCGTTATCTTGACCCCCTTCTCTCTCCCTTTGTCCAGTCCCTTCCCACCTACATCCGTGATTCCTCTGACACCTTACGTCACATCAACAATTTCCAGTTCCCTGGCCCCAACCGCCTCCTCTTCATCATGGATGTCCAATCCCTCTACACCTCCATCCCCCATCAGGATGGTCTGGTGGCTCTCCGCTTCTTCCTTGAACATAGGCCTGAACAATCCCCATCCACCACTACTCTCCTCCGTCTGGCTGAACTTGTTCTCACACTGAACAATTTCTCCTTTAACTCCTCTCACTTCCTCCGAATAAAAGGTGTGGCTATGGGTACCCGCATGGGCCATAGCTATGCCGGTCTCTTTATGGAGTATGTGGAGCATTCCTTGTTCCAGTCCTACTCCGGCCCCCTCCCACAACTCTTTCTCCGGTACATCGATGATTACTTCGGTGCTGCTTCATGCTCTCGTCGGGACCTGGAAAAATTTATTAACTTTGCTTCCACTCTCCACCCCTCCATCATTTTCACATGGTCCATCTCTGACACTTCCCTTCCCTTCCTTCACCTCTCTGTCTCAATTTCTGGTGATAGACCGTCCATCAATATTCATTACAAGCCTACCGACTCCCACAGCTACCTCGACTACAGCTCCTCACACCCTGCTTCCTGTAAGGACTCCATCCCATTCTCTCAGTTCCTTCGCCTCTGTCGCATCTGTTCTGATGATGCCACTTTCAAAAACAGTTCCTCTGACATGTCCTCCTTCTTCCTTAACCGAGGTTTTCCACCCACGGTGGTTGACAGGGCCCTCAACCGTGTCTGGCCCATCTCCCGCTCATCCGCCCTCACGCCTTCTCCTCCCTCCCAGAAACATGATAGGGTCCCCTTTGTCCTCACTTATCACCCCACCAGGCTCCACATTCAAAGGATCATCCTCCATCATTTCTGCCAACTCCAGCATAATGCCACCACCAAACACATCTTCCCTTCACCCCCCCGGCGGTATTCTGTAGGGATCGTTCCCTCCGTGACACCCTGGTCCACTCCTCCATCACCCCTGCTCCTCAACCCCCTCCCATGGCACCCACCCATGCGACCGCAGAAGATGCAACATCTGCCCCTTCACTTCCTCTCTCCTCACCGTCAAAGGGCCCAAATACTCCTTTCAAATGAAGCAGCTTTTCACTTGCACTTCCCTCAACTTAGTCTACTGCATTTGTTGCTCCCAACGTGGTTTCCTCTACATTGGAGAGACCAAACGCAGACTGGGTGACCGCTTTGCAGAACACCTTCGGTCTGTCCGCAAGCATTACCCAGACCTCCCTGTCGCTTGCCATTTTAACACTCCACCCTGCTCTCTTGCCCATATTTCTGTCCGTGGCTTGCTGCATTGTTCCAGTCAAGCTCAACGCAAACTGGAGGAACAGCACCTCATCTTCCGAATAGGCACTTTACTAGCCTTCCGGACTGAATATTGAGTTCAACAAATTTAGATCTTGAACTCCCTCCTCCATCCCCACCCCCTTCCCCCTCCCTTTTGTTTTTTCCAATAATTTATATAGATTTTTCTTTTCCCACCTTTTTCCATTATTTTTAAATGTTTTTCCACCCATTGTTTATTTCTACCTTTTAGTATTCCCCCACCCCCACTAGAGCTATCTGTACCTTATCTGTCCTGTCTTCTACTCTTAATTAGCACATTCCTTTAGATAATATCACCACCTTCAAAACCTCTTTGTTCTTTTGTCTGTGACAGCTTTTGGTTATCTCCACCTATTACTGGCTGCTTCTCCCAACAAACCCACCCCCCTCTTAAACCAGCTTATATTTCACCCCTTTCCTATTTTTACTTAGTTCTGTTGAAGGGTCATGAGGACTCGAAACGTCAACTGTGCTCTCCTCCACCGATGTTGCCAGACCTGCTGAGTTTTTCCAGGTATTTCTGTTTCCGTTTTTGATTTAGGCTTAAATGCTGGAGCATAATTAAGACATTAGCAGACGAGTCACAGATTGGAGGGTGGGTGTAGATCGTGAGGAAGGAAGCTGTAGACTGCAGGAAGATTTCAATGGGCTGGCCGGGTAAGCAGGAAAAGCGGAAAATGGAATTCAATCCGGAGAAGTGTGTGGGAATGAATTTGGAAAAGGCTAGCAAGGTAGGGGGATACACAAGAAATGATAGGACAGTGACAAGTGTAGAAGAATAGAGGGACCTTAGGGTGATATAGGGAGTGACAAGGTATTGGAGGTGTTGGCAGGCTTAAAAGGGGACAAATCTCCAGGTCCGGATGATTTGTGTCCCAGACTGCTGAGGGAGACAAGGGAGGACATCGCAGGGGCTCTGACCCAAATTTTTAATTCCTCTCTGGCCACGGGGGAGGTGCCAGAGGACTGGAGAACATCTAATGTGGTTCCGCTATTTAAGAAGGGTTGTAGAGATAAGCCAGGGAACTACAGGCCAGTGAGTCTCATGTCAGTGGTCAGGAAACTATTGGAGAAAATTCTGAAGGAGAGAATCTATCTCCACTTGGAGAGGCAAGGTTTGATCAGGGATAGTCAGCATGGCTTTGTCAGAGGGAGGTCATGCCTAAGAAATTTGATTGAATTTTTTGAGGAGGTGACCAGGTGTGTAGATGAGGGTAGTGCAGTTGATGTAGTTTATATGGATTTCAGCAAAGCCTTTGACAAGGTCCCACATGGGAGACTTATAAAGAAGGCAAATGCACATGGGATACAGGGTAATTTGATAAGGTGGATTCAAAATTGGCTTAGTTGTAGGAGACAGAGGGTGATGACAGAAGGATGCTTTAGTGACTGAAAGCCAGTGTCCAGTGGCGTACCACAGGGATCTGTGCTGGGTCCCCTATTATTCATCATTTACATAAACAACATAGATGACTATGTGGGGGGTAGGATTAGTAAGTTTGCGGATGACACAAAGATTGGCCGGGTGGTTAACAGTGAGGTTGAGTGTTTTGGGCTACAGGAAGATATAGACGGGATGGTCAAATGGGCAGATAAGTGGCAGATGGAATTTAACCCTGAAAAGTGTGAGCTGATACACTTTGGAAGGAGTAATTTGACAAGGAAGTATTCAATGAACTGCATGACACTAGGAAGTTCTGAGGAACAAAGGGAGGTTGGCGTGTGTGTCCATAGATCTCTGAAGGCGGAAGGGCATGTTAGTGGGGTGGTGAAAAAGGCATATGGGACACTTGCCTTTATCAATCGAGGCATAGATTACAAAAATAGGGAGATCATGTTGGAGTTGTATAGAATCTTGGTGAGGCCACAGCTGGAGTACTGTGCACAGTTATAGTCGCCACATTATAGGAAAGATGTGATTGCACTGGAGGGGGTGCAGAGGAGATTCACCAGGATGTTGCCTGGGATGAAACATTTAACTTATGAAGAGAGGTTGGATAGATTCGGGTTGTTTTCGTTGGAGCAGAGAAGACTGAGGGGGGTGACGTGATCGAGGTGTACAAGATTATGAGGGGCATGGACAGGGTGGATAGGGAGCAGCTGTTCCCCTTCTTTGAAGGATCAGTCACGAGGGGGACACAAGTTCAAGGTGAGGGGCAAGAGGTTTAGGGGGGGATGGCTACGAGATGGCTTTTTGGAGCAGCTTTTGGTGTAGCTCACTAGGGAACAGGCAATTCTAGATTTAGTGATGTGCAATCTGGCAGATTTGATAAGGGAGTTTAAGGTGAAGGAACCCTTAGGAGGAAGTGACCATAATACTTAGGAGGAAGTGACCATAATATGATAGTATTTACCCTGCAATTTGAGAGGAAAAAGCTGGAATCAGATGTAACGGTATTACAGTTGAATAAAAGCAATTACAGAGGCATGAGGGAGGAGCTGGCCAGAATTGACTGGGAGATGAGCCTAGCAGCAAAGACAGTGGAACAGCAATGGCAGGAGTTCCTGGGAGTAATTTGGGAGACACAGCAAAAATTCAGCCCTAGGAAGAAGAAGCATACTAAAGGGAGGACAAGGCAACCATGGCTGACAAGGGAAGTCAGGGACAGCATAAAAGCTAAAGAGAAAGCATACAATGCGGCAAAGAGCAGTGGGAAACCAGAGGATTGGGAAGCCTACAAAGACCAACAGAGGACAACTAAAAAAGAAATAAGGAGGGAGAAGGTTAAATATGAGGGTAAACTAGCCAGTAATATAAAAGAAGATTGCAAGAGATTTTTTAGATATATAAAGGGTAAGAGAGAGGCAAAAGTGGACATTGGGCCGCTGGAAAATGACGCTGGACAAGTAGTAGTGGGGAACAAAGAAATAGCGGAGGAACTGAATAGGTACTTTGCGTCAGTCTTCACAGTGGAAGACACGAGTGACATCCCCAAAGTTCAAGAGAGTCGGGGGGCAGAGGTCAGTATGGTGGCCATTAGCAAGGAGAAGGTGCTAGGAAAACTGAAAGGTCTGAAGGTGGATAAATCACCTGGACCAGATGGATTACACCCCAGGGTTCTGAAGGAGATAGCTGAAGAGATAGTGGAGGCGTTAGTGGGGATCTTTCAGGAATCACTGGAGTCAGGGAGGGTCCCAGAGGACTGGAAAATCGCTAATGTAACCCCCCTGTTTAAGAAGGGAGTGAGGCAAAAGACGGGAAATTACAGGCCGATTAGCCTGATCTCGGTCGTTGGTAAGATTTTAGAGTCCATTTATTAAGGATGAAATTTCAGAAGTGCATGGTAAAATCGGACAAAGTCAGCATGGTTTCATCAAGGGGAGGTCATGCCTGACAAATCTGTTCGAATTCTTTGAGGAGGTAACGAGTATGTTATACAAAGGAGAGCCAATGGATGTTATCTACTTGGACTTCCAGAAGGCCTTTGACAAGGTGCCGCACGGGAGGCTGCTCAGTAAGATAAGAGCCCATGGTGTTAGAGGCAAGGTACTAGCATGGATAGAAGCTTGGCTGTCTGGCAGGAGGCAGAGAGTGGGGATAAGGGGGACCTTCTCAGGATGGTGGCCGGTGACTAGTGGAGTTCCGCAGGGGTCAGTGTTGGGACCACAACTTTTCACTTTATACATTAATGATCTAGATGAAGAAACTGAGGGCATCCTGGCTAAGTTTGCAGATGATACAAAGATAGGTGGAGGGACAGGTGGAATTGAGGAGGCGGGGAGGCTGCAGAAGGATTTGGACAGGTTAGGAGAATGGGCAAAGAAGTGGCAGATGGAATACAATGTGGGGAAGTGTGAGGTCATGCACTTTGGTAGGAATAGAGGCATAGGCTATTTTCTAAATGGGGAGAGAATTCAGAAGTCTGGAGTGCAAAGGGACTTGGGAGTCCTAGTTCAGGATTCTCTTAAGGTTAACTTGCAGGTTGAGTCGGTAATTAGGAAGGCAAATGCAATGTTGGCATTTATTTCGAGAGGACTAGAATATAAAAGCAGGGATGTGCTGCTGATGCTTTATAAGGCTCTGGTTAGACCACATTTAGAATATTGTGAGCAATTTTGGGCCCTGTATCTCAGGAAGGATGTGCTGGCCCTGGAGACGGTCCAGAGGAGGTTCACGAGAATGATCCCAGGAATGAAAGGCTTAACATATGAGGAACGTTTGAGGACTCTGGGTCTATACTCGATGGATTTTTAGAAGGATGAGGGGGGGTCTGAATGAAACTTACAGAATACTGAAAGGCCTGGATAGAGTGGACGTGGGGAAGATGTTTCCATTAGTAGGAGAGACTAGGGCTCGAGGGCACAGCCTCAGAGTAAAGGGAAGACCTTTTAGAACAGAGATGAGGAGAAACTTCTTTAGCCAGAGAGTGGTGAATCGATGGAATTCATTGCCACAGAAGGCTGTGGAGGCCAGGTCATTGACTGTATTTAAGACCGAGATAGATAGGTTCTTGATTGGTCAGGGGATCAAAGGTTACGGGGAGAATGGGGTTGAGAAACTTATCAGCCATGATTCAATGGCAGAGCAGACGGGATGGACCGGATGGCCTCATTTCCGCTCCTCTGTCTTATGGTCTCATGTGAGGAAAAACTTTTTTACCCAGAGGGCGGTGACGGTCTGGAATGCGATGCCTGGGAGGGTGGTGGAGGCGGGTTGCCTCACATCCTTTAAAAAGTACCTGGATGAGCACTCGGCACCTCATAACATTCAAGTCTATGGGGCCCAGCGCTGGTAAATGGGGTTAGGTAAGTCGGTCAGGTGTTTCTCACGTGTCAGTGCAGACTCGATGGGCCGAAGGGACTCTTCTGCACTGTGTGATTCTGTGATTCTGTATGTCTACAGATCCCTGAAGGTAGCAGCACAGGTAGATAAAGTGGTTAAGAAGGGACACGGGACACTTCCCTTTAATAGCCGAGCTCTAGGATATAAGAGCAGGGGGAGGCTATGCTGGAACTGTATCAAACACTAGTTAGAGCACAGCTGGAGTACCGTGTACAGCTCTGGTCACCACATTACAGGAAGGATGTGATCACGCTGGAGAGGGTCACAGAGGAGATTTCTGATGACGTTCCCTCAGAATGGAGAATTTTAACTTTGAGGGAAGATTGGAGAGAGGGGTTGTTTTCTTTAGAACAGAGGAGGCTGAGGGGAGATTTCATGCAATTCTGAGGGGCCCAGATAGAGTGAATAGTTCTCTCAGCAGAGAGGTCAGTAACCGGGGAGGGGGGGGGGGGGAGGAATAGGTTTAGAGTAATTGGTAGACGGATTAGAGTAATTTTTTTCACCCAGAGGGTGGTGGAGATGTGGGGGGGGGAGTGAGGTCTGGAACTCACTACCCGAAGCGGCCGGTGAACACAGAAACCGTCATGGCATTAATAAAAAGACATATGAACTCAGAACCATAAAACCGCAGAAAAGTCACAGCACAAGGAGGCCATTCAGCCCATCCTGTCTGCGGCCGGCCAACGAAAAACAAAAAAAGAAAAATCTAGCTGCTCATTTCAATCCCACTTTCCAGTGCCCAGTCCAGTCGCCTTGCAGGTTACACAGCAATTCAGGTGCAGGTAACTTTTCAAGCAGTTGAGGGTTTCTGCCTCCACCAGCAAACCAGGCAGCGAATTCCAGACACCCACCTGGGCGGAGAGGCTTTACCTCCTGCCCCCCCACCTCGAATCCTTCCACCGATCACCTTAAATTGACCCCCACAACCCCTCCCTCCCACCCAACCCCTTCCCTCCCCCCCAACCCCTGCCTCCTCCCCTCTCCCCCAACCCTTCCCTCAGCCTCCCCCAACTCCTCCCTCCCCTCACCCCCCCAACCCCTCCCCTTCCCCAACCCCTCCCCTTCCCCCACCCCAACACCTCCTCCCCCCACCCTTCCCCAACCCCTCCCTCCCTCCGCTCCCCCAGGTAATTGACCTCCCGACTCGTTTGCGAATCTACTGGTTCGCGTCTTGTCTTCCCCGCGCTTTGAACTTACCGCCGACCGCCTGAGCAACGCTCGCTCGCCCATCCGAGTCTTTCTCACCCCACCCCCCCGTCTCTCTCTCTCCTTTTCCCGGGGGAGGGGCAACAGCAGCCGCGGTGGAGCAGAGGCTGGAAGAGGTTCCGAGCCGAGGTGCAGCCCGTCTGTCCCACATGCGCACAGCACAACACAGCTTTTGCTGGGGAGACCCCTCCGCCTGTCCCACACGCGCTAACCACAGCACAGCTTTGCTGGAGAGACCCCTCCGCCTGTCCCACACGCGCTAACCACAGCACAGCTTTGCTGGAGAGACCCCTCCGCCTGTCCCACACGCGCTAACCACAACACAGCTTTTGCTGGAGAGACCCCTCCGCCTGTCCCACACGCGCTAACCACAGCACAGCTTTGCTGGAGAGACCCCTCCGCCTGTCCCACACGCGCGTACAACAACACAGCTTTTGCTGGAGAGACCCCTCCGCCTGTCCCACACGCGCTAATCACAACACAGCTTTTGCTGGAGAGACCCCTCCGCCTGTCCCACACGCGCTAACCACAGCACAGCTTTGCTGGAGAGACCCCTCCGCCTGTCCCACACGCGCGTACAACAACACAGCTTTTGCTGGAGAGACCCCTCCGCCTGTCGCACACGCGCAAACCACAGCACAGCTTTTGCTGGAGAGACGCCTCCGCCTGTCCCACACGCGCTAACCACAGCACAGCTTTGCTGGAGAGACCCCTCCGCCTGTCCCACACGCGCTAACCACAGCACAGCTTTGCTGGAGAGACCCCTCCGCCTGTCCCACACGCGCTAACCACAGCACAGCTTTGCTGGAGAGACCCCTCCGCCTGTCCCACACGTGCGTACAACAACACAGCTTTTGCTGGAGAGACCCCTCCGCCTGTCCCACACGCGCAAACCACAGCACAGCTTTTGCTGGAGAGACTCCTCGCCTGTCCCATACGCGCGTACAACAACACAGCTTTTGCTGGAGAGACCCCTCCGCCTGTCCCATACGCGCGCACCACAACACAGCTTTTGCTGGACAGACCCCTCCGCCTGTCCCATACGCGCAAACTACAGCACAGCTTTTGCTGGAGAGACCCCTCCGCCTGTCCCACACGCGTTTACCGCAACACAGCTTTTGCTCTGGAGACCCCTCCGCCTGTCCCACACGCGTTTACCACAACACAGCTTTTGCTGGAGAGTCCCCTCCGCCTGTCCCACACGCGCAAACCACAGCACAGCATTTGCTGGAGAGACCCCTCCGCCTGTCCCACACGCGCAAACTACAACACAGCTTTTGCTGGAGAGACCCCTCCGCCTGACCCACACGCGCAAACCACAACACAGCTTTTGCTGGAGAGACCCCTCCGTCTGACCCACACGCGCAAACTACAACACAGCTTTTGCTGGAGAGACCCCTCCGCCTGTCCCATACGCGTGCACCACAACACAGCTTTTGCTGGAGAGACCCCTCCGCCTGTCCCATATGCGCAAACTACAGCACACCTTTTGCTGGAGAGACCCCTCCGCCTGTCCCACACACGTTTACCGCAACACTGCTTTTGCTCTGGAGACCCCTCCGCCTGTCCCACACGCGTTTACCACAACACAGCTTTTGCTGGAGAGTCCCCTCCGCCTGTCCCACACGCGCAAACCACAGCACAGCATTTGCTGGAGAGACCCCTCCGCCTGTCCCACACGCGCAAACTACAACACAGCTTTTGCTGGAGAGACCCCTCCGCCTGACCCACACGCGCAAACCACAACACAGCTTTTGCTGGAGAGACCCCTCCGCCTGACCCACACGCGCAAACTACAACACAGCTTTTGCTGGAGAGACCCCTCCGCCTGTCCCATACGCACGTACAACAACACAGCTTTTGCTGGAGAGACCCCTCCGCCTGTCCCATACGCGCGCACCACAACACAGCTTTTGCTGGAGAGACCCCTCCGCCTGTCCCATATGCGCAAACTACAGCACAGCTTTTGCTGGAGAGACCCCTCCGCCTGTCCCACACACGTTTACCGCAACACAGCTTTTGCTCTGGAGACCCCTCCGCCTGTCCCACACGCGTTTACCACAACACAGCTTTTGCTGGAGAGTCCCCTCCGCCTGTCCCACACGCGCAAACCACAGCACAGCATTTGCTGGAGAGACCCCTCCGCCTGTCCCACACGCGCAAACTACAACACAGCTTTTGCTGGAGAGACCCCTCCGCCTGACCCACACGCGCAAACCACAACACAGCATTTGCTGGAGAGACCCCTCCGCCTGACCCACACGCGCAAACTACAACACAGCTTTGCTGGAGAGACCCCTCCGCCTGTCCCA
Source organism: Cetorhinus maximus (assembly GCF_964194155.1). Taxonomy (NCBI): domain Eukaryota; kingdom Metazoa; phylum Chordata; class Chondrichthyes; order Lamniformes; family Cetorhinidae; genus Cetorhinus; species Cetorhinus maximus. Next base: position 56,549 of record NW_027596775.1, on the reverse strand, counting down.
CACGCGCGGACTGCAACACAGCTTTTCCTGGAGAGACCCCTCCGCCTGTCCCACATGCGCATACTGCCACACAGCTTCTGCTGGAGAGTGCCCCTTTGCGTGTCCCACACGCACATACTGCAACACAGCTTTTGCTGGAGCGACGCCTCCGCCTGTCCCACACGCGCAAACTACAACACAGCTTTTGCTGGAGAGTACCCCTCCGCCTGTCCCTCACACGCAAACTACAACACAGCCTTTGCTGGAGAGACCCCTCCGCCTGTCCCACACGCGCACATTGCAACACAGCCTTTGCTGGAGAGACCCCTCCGCCTGTTCCACACGCGCACATTGCAACACAGCCTTTGCTGGAGAGTCCCCCTCTGCCTGTCCCACACGTACATACTGCAACAGCTTTTGTTGGAGAGACCCCTCCGCCTGTCCCACACGTACATACTGCAACAGCTTTTGTTGGAGAGTACCACTCCGCCTGTCCCACACGTACATACTGCAACAGCTTTTGCTGGAGAGTACCCCTCCGCCTGTCCCACATGCGCATACCGCCACACAGCTTTGCTGGAGACCCCTCCGCCTGTCCCACACGCGCAAACTACAACACAGCTTTTGCTGGAGAGACCCCTCCGCCTGACCCACACGCGCAAACCACAACACAGCTTTTGCTGGAGAGACCCCTCCGCCTGACCCACACGCGCAAACTACAACACAGCTTTTGCTGGAGAGACCCCTCCGCCTGTCCCATACGCACGTACAACAACACAGCTTTTGCTGGAGAGACCCCTCCGCCTGTCCCATACGCGCGCACCACAACACAGCTTTTGCTGGAGAGACCCCTCCGCCTGTCCCATATGCGCAAACTACAGCACAGCTTTTGCTGGAGAGACCCCTCCGCCTGTCCCACACACGTTTACCGCAACACAGCTTTTGCTCTGGAGACCCCTCCGCCTGTCCCACACGCGTTTACCACAACACAGCTTTTGCTGGAGAGTCCCCTCCGCCTGTCCCACACGCGCAAACCACAGCACAGCATTTGCTGGAGAGACCCCTCCGCCTGTCCCACACGCGCAAACTACAACACAGCTTTTGCTGGAGAGACCCCTCCGCCTGACCCACACGCGCAAACCACAACACAGCATTTGCTGGAGAGACCCCTCCGCCTGACCCACACGCGCAAACTACAACACAGCTTTGCTGGAGAGACCCCTCCGCCTGTCCCACACGCGCGGACTGCAACACAGCTTTTCCTGGAGAGACCCCTCCGCCTGTCCCATGCGCATACTGCCACACAGCTTCTGCTGGAGAGTGCCCCTTTGCGTGTCCCACACGCACATACTGCAACACAGCTTTTGCTGGAGCGACGCCTCCGCCTGTCCCACACGCGCAAACTACAACACAGCTTTTGCTGGAGAGTACCCCTCCGCCTGTCCCTCACACGCAAACTACAACACAGCCTTTGCTGGAGAGACCCCTCCGCCTGTCCCACACGCGCACATTGCAACACAGCCTTTGCTGGAGAGACCCCTCCGCCTGTTCCACACGCGCACATTGCAACACAGCCTTTGCTGGAGAGTCCCCCTCTGCCTGTCCCACACGTACATACTGCAACAGCTTTTGTTGGAGAGACCCCTCCGCCTGTCCCACACGTACATACTGCAACAGCTTTTGTTGGAGAGTACCACTCCGCCTGTCCCACACGTACATACTGCAACAGCTTTTGCTGGAGAGTACCCCTCCGCCTGTCCCACATGCGCATACCGCCACACAGCTTTGCTGGAGACCCCTCCGCCTGTCCCACATGCGCATACTGCCACACAGCTTTGCTGGAGACCCCTCCGCCTGTCCCACATGCGCATACTGCAACACAGCTTTGCTGGAGAGTCCCGTCCTTCCCTCATCTGGCTGGAACCTGTCTGATCAAATCCCTTTCAAAAACACCTTCCCCCTTGGCGAATTCACCGCTTGCGAGATATCACGGGAACGTGAGCCCCCGCGAACATCAGCCCTTCACTGTACATTTAAGGGGAAGCTAGATACATACACGAGGGAGAAAGGAATAGAAGGATGTGCTAATGGGCGGGGGGCATGTCAGTGGGGGTGGTGAAAAAGTCAGACGGGACACTTGCCTTTATCAATCAAGGCATGGATGACAAAAAGTAGGGAGGTCATGTTGGAGTTGTATGGAACCTTGGTGAGGCCACAGCTGGAGTACTGTGTGCAGTTCTGGTCGCCACATTATAGGAAGGATGTGTTTGCACTGGAGGGGGTGCAGAGGAGATTCACCAGGATGTTGCCTGGGATGAAACATTTAAGTTATGAAGAGAGGTTGGATAGACTTGGGTTGTTTTCGTTGGAGCAGAGAAGACTGAGGGGCGACCTGATCAAGGTGTACAAGATTATGAGGGGCATGGACAGGGTGGATAGGGAGCAGCTGTTCCCCTTAGTTGAAGGGTCAGTCACGAGGGGGACACAAGTTCAAGGTGAGGGGCAGGAGGTTTAGGGGGGGATGTGAGGAAAAACTTTTTTACCCAGAGGGTGGTGATGGTCTGAAATGCGCTGCCTGGGAGGGTGGTGGAGGCGGGTTGCCTCACATCCTTTAAAAAGTACCTGGATGAGCACTCGGCATGTCCTAACATTCAAGGCTATGGGGCCGAGCGCTGGTAAATGGGATTAGGTAGGTAGGTCAGGAGTTTCTCACGTGTCGGTGCAGGCTCAATGGGCCGAAGGGCCTCTTCTGCACGGTGTGTGATTCTGTGATTCTGAGATGAAGAGGGGTGGGTGGAGGCTCATGTAGAGAATAAATACTGACAGAGACCAATTGAACCGACTGGCCTGGCCCTGTGCTGTAGACTCAATGGAACAGAGACAAATGTATTTATTTTAGATCTACCTATACTCAAATCCCCTTGCGGTAAAGGCTAACGTACCATTTGCCTTCCCATTTGAAGATAGAAGTTAGGAGCAGGATGAGGCCACTCGGCCCCTCGAGCCTGCTCCCCCATGCAATGAGATCATGGCTGATATGACTGTACCCTCAGCTCCACATTCCTGCCTCCCTCCACCCCCTCAATAACCTTTCACTCCCCTTGCCTAGGGTGACCTGATGGAAGTCTTTAAGATGATGAAGGGGTGCAATAATCCAATGGGGATTTCATGAGAAACCTCTTTATCCAGCGAGTGGTGAGAATGTGGAACTCTCTAGTACAGCAAGTGGTTGAGGTGAACAGCATGAATACATTTAAGGAGAAGCTAGATACATACATGAGGTAGAAAGGAATAGAAGGATATGCTGATGGGGGGAGATGAAGAGGGGTGGGTGGAGGCTCATGTGGAGCATAAATACTGACATAGACCAATTGAGCCGACTGACCTCTTCCTCAACTGCATGTGGCTGCAGGGATGAGGGATCTCAGTCGTGATCGGCGAAACGTTCTCCTTGGAGAAGAGAAGGCTGGGAGGAGATTTGATAGCGGTGCTCGGAATGGCGAGGGGTCCGGACAGAGGAGAGAATAGGGAGGGAAAGTGCTCCCGTTGGGCAGAAGGTTTGAGAGAGGCAAAGGTGACCAGCGAAAGGAGCAGCGGCAAGACGAGAACAAGCTTTTCCACGCAGTGGGTGGTTACGGTCTGGAAGGCGCTGCCTGCGAGAGCACTGGAGGCAGACTCACCCACGGCATTCAAAGCCGTCTGAGGACAAGGAAATCAGCAGGGGCGATGGGGGATAAGGCGGGGCAGTGGGTCTGGTCGAATGGCTCACCAGGAGAGCCGGCATGGACACGAAGGGGCCGACTGGCATCCTTCAGTGCCGTCACCATTCTGGAACATTCAGCATCTTCCAAACCCACGACCGCTACCATCTAGAAGAATGAGGGCAGCAGACGCACGGGGAACACCACCACCCGAAAGTTCCCCTCCGGGCCACTCACCATCCCGACTTGGAAATACATCGGCCGTTCCTTCACTGTCGCCGGGTCAAAATCCTGGGAACTCCCTCCCTAACAGCACAGTGGGTGTACCTACACCACAGGGACTGCAGCGGATCAAGAAGGCATCTCACCCACCACCTTCTCAAGGGGGCAATTAGGGATGGGGACTAAATGCTGGACCCGGCCAGCGAGGCCCACATCCCCGTGAATGAATCAAGTTTTAAAAAATTCCGGAAAATCAGAGAAAGTATCAACTGCCAAGGAAGAACAATTTAGTTCAAAGTTGGACCTTCAGTCTCCATGTGGCTGGTGGTGGAGGGAGTGGGATACCAGGGATGGGCGGCCTGTCTTATGAGGGAAGGTTGGACAGGCCGGGCTTGAGTCCACTGGAGTTTAGAAGAGTAAAAGGCGACTTGATTGAAACCTTTAAGATGCTGAGGGGTCTTGACAGGGTGGATGTGGAGAGGATGTTTCCTCTTGTGGGAGAATCTAGAACGGTGGGGGAGGGTCACTGTTTAAAAATAAGGGGTTCGCCCGTTTAGGATGGAGACGAGGAGAAATTTTTTCTCTCAGAGGGCGGCGAGTTTTTGGAAATCTCTTCCTCGAAAGGCGGTGGGAGCGGAGCCTCGGGATATTTTTAAGACAGAGCGAGATAGATTCTCAAGAAGCGAGGGGGGGTGGTGGTGAAAGGTTATTGGGAGGGAGGTGAGGCAGGAATGTGGGGTAAAGGTTACAACCGGATCAGCCGCCATCTTACTGAATGGCAGAGCAGGCTGGAGGGGCCGAATGGCCTCCTCCTGCCCCTAATTCGCTTGTTCGTGTGCGCGCGCATTTCCTTTTTTTTTTAGGGAAAGCCTCTCCGAGTGCACGAGGGATGGGTGTGCCGCAGGCAAGATCAACGTGTAGTTGACCGTCCCTGGTGGTGGTGGTGCTGGTGGCGGCGGTGGTGGATCTTCAGCCTGGCTCGCTGCACATAACGTGCTCCCATGCCAGTGACCGGCTGGGAAATGTCCGGGATAAACTGAGCGCCCCGAAGGGAACTGGGCGAAATGTGTCCGAGCCCTGGCGGCTGCCTGACCCGGGCAGCCCTGGCTCCCACTGCCCTCTGCTCCTGCTCGGTGGAGGATGCCGCAAGGGAGCGAGCTCCAGCTCGGTGCAGCGGGGACAGAGGAGCAGGAGGAGGCCGCTCGGCCCCTCGAGTCTGTTCCTGTGCCATTGGCGACCACGGGGTGGGTCCTCCCTTAACACCGTTACCCAACGAAAGACCCCGTTTTGAAATCTTCAATCGGTTCCCCCCAGCACCCACAGCCTTTCTTTAATGGGGCGTGAGACGGGGGTAGGCAGTTCCAGATTTCCTCTACGCTTTGTGTGAAAAAGTGCTTCCTAACATCGCGGCTGAATGGACGGGCTCTGATTTTAAGGCTCTGGACTCCCCCCTCACCAGTGGAAATATTTTTTTTCTCTCTCTTTAGCCGATCGGGTCCTTTAATCATCGCGTACCCCCTTGATTAGATCACCCCTTAAATCTTCTTAATGGAGAGGGAGTACAAGCCCGGTCTGTGCACCTCTTCCTGATGTTCTGTGGTAAGTTTTTATCCTCAGGCTACAATTTAGACCGGCACTCAGACCCTGACTGAGAACGTCAATACCGCCAGCTGGTTAAAGAGCCCAGTTAGGAGAAACTGCCTTCCATCCAATGCACAGCGGCAGCAGTGTGTGTACCATCTACAAGATGCACTGCAGCAACTCACTGAGGCTCCTTCGGCAGCACCTTCCAAACCCACGACTGCTACCGTCTAGAAGGACCAAGGCAACAGACGCACGGGGAACACCACCACCTGGAAGTTCCCCTCCGAGCCACTCACCGTCCTGACTTGGAAATATATTGGCCGTTCCTTCACTGTCGCCTGGTCAAAATCCTGGGACTCCCTCCCTAACAGCACGGTGGGTGGACCTACAACACGCGGATGCTGGGTACATGACACCAACACCTTCTCGGTCGGGGGGGGGGGGCAATTAGGAGATGGGCAATGAAGGCTGGGCCCAGCCAGCGATGCCCACAGCCCATGAATGAATAAAAAGAAAACAGCATCTGCTATCTGTTGATTAACACCATGTCTCCGGCTATTGCAAGTTGGCCGCACAAGATAGCCACCAATACCAGTCCGGGCAAGCGGAGAAATGCACTAACATCGCTCCGCTACACCTTGATCCGTTCCTGAGACACTATTTCCTGTGATAGAAATCCATTCCATCATCTTATTCATCACCTTGAACAGTAAGTGTACCAGACTGCTTTCTACGTACGGTTCCACGAATCAAGGTGCAGTACCAGTTAAAGCTAATGCCTTTTTTTATTTTGCTGCTGCTTCTCACAGGCTCGCAAATCTCTGGCTAGCTTAACTCAACATCCATAAATCTCCGGCTAGCGTAACTCGACATCCATAAATCTCTGGCTAGCGTAACTCGACATCTGTAAATCTCTGGCTAGCGTAACTCGACATCCATAAATCTCCAGCTAGCATAACTCAACATCCATAAATCTCCGGCTAGCATAACTCGACATCTGTAAATCTCTGGCTAGCGTAACTCGACATCTGTAAATCTCTGGCTAGCGTAACTCAACATCTGTAAATCTCCAGCTAGCATAACTCAACATCCATAAATGTCCGGCTAGCGTAACTCGACATCTGTAAATCTCCAGCTAGCTTAACTCGACATCCGTAAATCTCCGGCTAGCTTAACTCGACATCCATAAATCTCTGGCTAGCTTAACTCGACATCCGTAAATCTCTGGCTAGCGTAACTCGACATCCGTAAATCTCTGGCTAGCTTAACTCGACATCCGTAAATCTCTGGCTAGCGTAACTCGACATCTGTAAATCTCTGGCTAGCGCAACTCGACATCCGTAAATCTCTGGCTAGCGTAACTCGACATCTGTAAATCACTGGCTAGCGCAACTCGACATCCGTAAATCTCTGGCTAGCGTAACTCGACATCTGTAAATCTCCGGCTAGCTTAACTCGATATCCGTAAATCTCCAGCTAGCGTAACTCGACATCCGTAAATCTCCAGCTAGCTTAACTCAACATCCGTAAATCTCCGGCTAGCTTAACTCGACATCCGTAAATCTCCGGCTAGCTTAACTCGATATCCGTAAATCTCCAGCTAGCGTAACTCGACATCCGTAAATCTCCGGCTAGTGCAACTCGACATCAGTAAATCTCCGGCTAGCGTAACTCGACATCGGTAAACCTCCGGCTAGCTTAACTCGACATCCGTAAATCTCCGGCTAGCGCAGCTCGACATCCGTAAATCTCCAGCTAGCTTAACTCGACATCCGTAAATCTCCGGCTAGCGCAACTCGACATCCGTAAATCTCCAGCTAGCTTAACTCGACATCCGTAAATCTCCGGCTAGCTTAACTCGACATCCGTAAATCTCTGGCTAGCTTAACTCGACATCTGTAAATCTCCAGCTAGCTTAACTCGACATCCGTAAATCTCCGACTAGCATAACTCGACATCTGTAAATCTCCAGCTAGCTTAACTCGACATCCGTAAATCTCCGACTAGCATAACTCGACATCTGTAAATCTCCGGCTAGCGTAACTCAACATCTGTAAATCTCCGGCTAGCGTAGCTCGACATCCGTAAATCTCTGGCTAGCTTAACTCGACATCCGTAAATCTCTGGCTAGCGTAACTCGACATCCGTAAATCTCCGGCTAGCTTAACTCGACATTCGTAAATCTCTGGCTAGCGTAACTCGACATCCGTAAATCTCCGGCTAGCTTAACTCGACATCCGTAAATCTCCGGCTAGCTTAACTCGACATCCGTAAATCTCCGGCTAGCGTAACTCGACATCCATAAATCTCCGGCTAGCGTAACTCGACATCCGTAAATCTCCGGCTAGCTTAACTCGACATCCGTAAATCTCCGGCTAGCTTAACTCGACATCCGTAAATCTCCGGCTAGCTTAACTCGACATCCGTAAATCTCCGGCTAGCTTAACTCGACATCCGTAAATCTCCGGCTAGCTTAACTCGACATCCGTAAATCTCCGGCTAGCTTAACTCGACATCCGTAAATCTCCGGCTAGCTTAACTCGACATCCGTAAATCTCTGGCTAGCGCAACTCGACATCCGTAAATCTCTGGCTAGCGCAACTCGACATCCGTAAATCTCCAGCTAGCGTAACTCGACATCCGTAAATCTCTGGCTAGCGCAACTCGACATCCGTAAATCTCTGGCTAGCGCAACTCGACATCCGTAAATCTCCGGCTAGCGCAACTCGACATCTGCACAAATGTTTCAGTCTTTCAAAAATTAAATCTTTTCCAAGTCTTCTCTTTTTTAACTGTCTCCCGAGGAGAGGCCGGTGGTCAGCATGTTCCCCCACCCCCTCTGTCTCTTTTCTTCCTCTGTTACAAAAATACTCCTAAACCTGCTGCCTACTCTGTGGTCCCACAACGACGTAACGGAGCAAAATGCTAGACCCACGCATGCACGGCATTGGCAACAATCGCAGCCGTTAATTGGCGGGAAGCGAGTAGGCGTTTCATCACCGTAGCCAGGGAGCTGACTTAGCAGTCGCAACTTGCGTTTGAGTCATCAGACCGCTATAAAAGCAGACAGGTTCTGCTACCGCACAGAGTGCAACGAGGCACGAGTGCTAACTGGTGAATTTGGTGCAGGAGAGGATTTGGAGCAGAGGAGGGAGGAGGAAGGAGGGGGTGCTTTTCATATTTCGTTTTCAGCCTCAAGAAGTTGGTGACTGTTCAAGGCTTTAATTTCGTGATCAGGTAGGTATATTGCTTGGTGAGTTTTTTAAAGGTTCTATCCCGCTAAACATGGGTAGCAGTTTAAACTGGGGAGGCACAAGTATTGCATCAAATTTACAGCTTAACTAGTTAAGCTACTCGGTACAACTACAGACAACAGTTGAGTGATATTTCTAAGCTTGAATGCTATTTAGTTAAATTAAACACAGTAAAGTTGGCAGGGCAGGTGGTGTGTTGCAGCTGTAGCACGTGGGTACTGATGGACACCAGGGTGATCCACAGCAACCACATCTGCAATAAACGTTTGCAGCTTGAGGGACTTCGGCTCAGAGTTGATGAACTGGAGTCCGAGCCTCGGACACTGCAACGCATCAGGGAGGGAGCAAGTTACCTGGACACTTCAGTCCAGGAGGCAGGCCCTTAGGCTAAATACTTCAGATTTGGTGTGAGATCAGGGACAGGATGGTGTGACTATGAGTGAGGAAGATATGAGGTTCCAGGAGGTAGCTTTGGGGGTCCCTCAGCCCTTGCAGTTGCCCAACAGGTTCGAGGTTCTTGCAAATTGTGGGGATGAGAACAGGGACTTTGGGGAGGATGAGCAAACTAGCCTCAACATAGTAGTGCAGGGAGGCAGTCAGGTGGGGTGACAAGTCAAAACGAATGTAGTTGTAACAGGAGACTGTATAATTACGGGGATTGACACTGTTCTCCACAGTTGAGAGTATGTGTCCCAAAAGCTGTGTTTTTAAAAATTCATTCATGGGATGTGGGCTTCGCTGGCTGGGCCAGCATCTATTGCCCATCCATAATTGCCCCTTGAGAAGATGGTGGTGAGCTGCTTTGTTGAACCGCTGCAGTCCCTGTGGTGTAGGTACGCCCACTGTGCTGTTAGGGAGGGAGTTCCAGGATTTTGACCCGGCGACAGTGAAGGAACGGCCGATATATTTCCAAGTCAGGATGGTGAGTATGGTGGTGTTCCCATGTGTCTGCTGCCCTTGTCCTTCTAAATGGTAGTGGTCGTGGGTTTGGAAGGCTCTAAGGAGCCTTGGTGAATTCCTGCATTGCATCTTGTAGATGGTACACACACTGCTGCTACTGTGCGTTGGTGGTGGAGGGAGTGAATGTTGGTGGATGGGATGCTGATCAAGTGCACTGCCTTGTCCTGGACAATGTCGAGCTTCTTGAGTGTTGTGGAAGTTGTGGTCTTTCAGACAAGCGGGGAGTATTCCATAACACTCCTGACTTGTGCCTTGTAGATGGTGGACAGGCTTTGGGGAGTCAGGAGGTGAGTGACTTGCCACAAGACTCCCAGCCTCTGACCTGCTTTTGTAGCCACAGTATTTATATGGCTGGTCCAGTTCAGTTTCTGGTCAATGGTAATGCCCAGGATGTTGATAATGGGGGGATTCAGCGATGGTAATGTCATTGAGCATCAAAGGGTGATGGTTAGATTCTCTCTAGAAGGGCAAGGGCAGCATACATATGGGAACACCACCATCTGGAAGTTCCCCTCCAAGTCACTCACCATCCTGACTTGGAAATACGTCAGCAGTTCCTTCATTGTTGCTGGGTCAAAATCCTGGAACTCCCTCTCTAATAGCACTATGGGTGTACCTACACCATATGACTGCAGCAGTTCAAGAAAGTAGCTCACCACCAGCTTCTCAAGATCAATTAGGTTGGAGAAGGTCGGTGCCTGGCACTTGTGGGGCACAAATGTTAATTGACACATGTCAGCCCAAGCCTGGATATTGTCCAGGTCTTGCTGCGTTTGGACATGGACTGCTTCAGTATCTGAGGAGTCGCTAATGGTGCTGAACATTGTGCAATCATCAGTGAACATCCCCATTTCTGACCTTATGATGGAAGGAAAGTCATTGAGGAAGCAGCTGAAGATGGTTGGGCCGAGGACACTACCCTGAGGGATTGCCTGCCCGGTGCCAGGGTTTAAGGACATCTCCTCCAAGATGTAGAGGAATTTGGAGTGGGAGGATCCAGTTGCCATGGTCCACATGGGTACCAACAACATAGGCAGGACTAATACAAGGGTTATGCTGAGGGAGTATGGGCAGCTGGGGTCTAAATTAAAAAGGACCACAAAGCTGATAATCTCTGCACTACTACCTGAGCCACGAGTATACTGCCATAAGGCAAATAAGATTCTGAGAGTTGAATGCGTGGTTCAATGATCAGAGTGGGAGATGTGGATTTCGATTCATGGGTTACTGGCACCAGTACTGGGGGAAGAGGGAGCTTGTACTGTTGGCATGTCTTTCACCTGAGCCACATTGGGACCAGTGGTCCTGTCAAATTGCAAAACCAGGATTATAGAGAGGGCTTTGAAATAAATAATTGGTGTTGGAGGTTGTGGGGGGGGGGGGGGGGGGGGGGGCGGGGTAGGTGGGTGAAGAATTTGCGAGGGGGAGAGACTTTGAAAGTTAAAGGACAAGGCAATCATGCAGGGTAGCAAGGGGGTTAATGATAACCCAAGGGTGACAGGAAGGGACAGGGTGTACAAGTATAAGAGTGTACCAGCAAATAAGGTCACAGTAGGGAAAATTGGTAAAAAAGACAGAATTAAAGACCCTTTATCTGAATGCGCACAGCGTTTGTTATAAGACAGATGGACAACTAGAAATGCATTAGTTACAGAGGCATGGCTGGAATCGGAACCTTCAAGGGTATTTGATATCTCAGGAGGATGGGAAGAAAGCAAAGGGAGGCGGGGTAGCTCTATTAATAAAGGATGAGATCAGCTCGGTAGTGAGAAATGATCTTGGTTTAGAGGATCAAAATGTAGAATCAGTTTGGGTCAAGATAAGAAATAGCAAAGGAAAGAAGTCACTTGTGGGAGTAGTTTATAGGTCCCCTGACAGTAGCTGTATAAATCAAAAACAAATGGGGGCTGGTTAAGAAAGATACTGCAATAGTCATGAGAGTTTTTGTTCTTCAGATAGATTGCACACAGCATATTGGCAAAAGTAACTTGGAGGATGAGTTTATAGAGTGTCATCCGGACAGTTTCTTGGAACAATACGTCCTGAAACCAACCAGAGAACAGGCTATTTTAGACCTGGTAGCCATGCTAATGTGTAATAAGGCAGGATTAATTAATGACTGCATAGTAAAGAATCATCTAGGTAAGAGTGATCATAACATGATGGAATTTCACATTCAGTTTGAGGGTCAGAAATTTGGTTCTGAAACTAATGACATAAACTTAAATAAAGGCAAGTGCAAGGTTACGAAGACAGAGATGGCTAAAGTGGAATGGGAAAATAGGTTGAACAGTAAAACAGTAGAGGTGTTGTTCAATGTGTGTCAGGGAGAGAAGGCAGGAATTTTAAGCTTCCTGAGAAGAAAAACGACGAGTCTATCGGGGCAGTAGTTAACTGAATAATCAGTTATGGGACTCAGTAAAGTGATCAGTTTAGCAGAGGTGCTTGAGTTTAGGGAGCTCATTTGTTGGCTCTGCAGTTGAAGAAACAGCGAGCTGAGAGAGTGGGGATTTTTTTGCCGGGGGGGGGGGGGGTGTCTCAGGGAGGAATACGAGTTGGGTGAGAAGCATCAAGCAAATGCTGAGGAATTCACTGGAAGAAAACCGACTGCAACTGTGCCAGCCCCAAGCGAGAAGCCTTTGTGTCAAGCTAGTGGTAAACTCTTCCCAGGATTGTGCGACTGTAAAGATGTCGCTCGGGTAAAGGAATAGCGGGAATTTGAATCGTCTTCTTGTGCGTGTATCGAGATCTTTCCAACCTTTATTGTTTGCCTGTAATATAGTTCACTTTTCTTGTTTAAAAAAATTATTTTATTCTTTGCATTAAAAGTTCATCAGCAGACTCCAGTGAATTTGTTCAGTAGTTTTCCTCCATGGTTTCCAAAAAAAAAACATTAGGCTCTACCGAGCCAGGTTTCGCTCTGGGATCTGACTTGGCCAGTATTGAAATCAGCTGGGACCGTAACACTGCAGGGCCAGCGGTTGTAATCTTCCAAACTTCCCTCGGTTCTGAAAAGGTCCCAGTGGATTGGAAAACTGCAAACATTACACCACCATTCCAGAAAGCAAGCAACTATAGGCCAGTCAGTCTAACATGCATCATTGGGAAAATGCTGGAATCTATTAGCAAGGAGGCAGTAGAGGGACATTTGAAAATCATAATATAATTGGGCACAGTCAACATGGTTTTGTGAAAGGGAAATCGTGTTTGACTAATCTATTAAGAGTTCTTTGAGGATGATGTAACAAGTGCGTTGGATAAAGGGGAGCCAGTAGATGTGGTGTATTTGGATTTCCAAAAGGCATTCAAGAAGATGCCACATAAAAGGTTACTGCACAAGAGCTCACAGTGTTGGGGATGGTACATTAACATGGATAGAGCATTGGCTAACTGACAGGAAACAGAGAGTCGGGATAAACGGGCCATGTTCAGGGTGGCAAAACTGTAACCAATGGAATGACTTAGGTGAAGGGACCAACTGTATTGTAGCCAGATTCGCCAATGATAGGTTGGTAAAGCAAGTTGTGAGGAGGCTACAGAGAGTCTGCAAAGGGATATAGATAGGTTACATGAGTGGTCAAAATACTGGCATATTAGAATGGCAAATGGGATGTTGGCCTTTATTGCAAGGTGGATGGAGTACAAAAGTAGGGAAGTGTTATTGTAGCTGTACAGGGTATTGGTGAGGCCGAACCTGGAGTACAGTGTACAGTTTTGGTCTCCTTACTTAAGGAAGGATATACTTTACATTGGAAGCAGTTCAGAGAAAGTTCACGAAGCTGATTCCTGGGATGAAGTGGGGTTTGTCTTATGGGGAAAGGTTGAGCAGGTTGGGCCGGTACCCACTGGAGTTTAGAAGAGTGAGAGGGGATCTTATTGAAACAGATAAGACCCTGGGGGGGTGGCGGTGGTGCTTGATAGGGTGGATGCTGAGAGGATGTTCCCCCTTCCCTCACCACCCTTGGGGGGATCTAGAACTAAGGGGCACAGTTTAAAAATTAGGGGGTCCCCCATTGAAGACGGAGGTGAGGAGGAATTTAATCTCTCAGAGGGTCATTAACCTCTGGAATTCTCTTGCCCAGTGAACAGTGGAGGCAGGGTCATTGAATACATTCAAGGCGGAGTTAGACAGGTTTTTGATCGACAAGGGAGTCAAGGGTTAGGGGGGACTGGCGGGAAAGTGCAGTCGAGGCATGATCTCATTGAAGGGCGGAGCAGGCTTGATGGGTTGAATGGCCGGGACTCCTGCTCCTACTGCTTATGATCTTGTGACCTAGTCGCCTCTTATCACGAAGGCATCAAGGAACTCGACGCAATGTGTGTTGAAAGGGAGCTGATTTATTACATGGGTATCCAGGTTATTAAACCCCAGGCCAGGGATGGGAGAGTATTAGTCCTGGATTGTGATTAACAGCAGCAGTAACAGCAGAATTCAACACCCCTACCCACCCCGCCCAGTCACGTGTGAGCACACCGGTGATTCAGCAGGTAGGACGAGCGAGTGAATCTCTTGCCACAGGTGGTGCAGGGGAACGGCCTCTCCCCGGTGTGAACCCGCTGGTGCGTCAGCAGGTTGGAGGAGCGGGAGAAGCCCCTCCCGCACACCGGGCAGGTGAAGGGCCTCTCCCCGGTGTGCGTGCGCTGGTGGGTCTGCAGGGCGGAGGGCTGGGTGAACCCCTTCCCGCACACGGGGCAGGCGAAGGGCCTCTCGTCGGCGTGGAGCCGGCGGTGGGACAGCAGGTGGGAGGAGCGGGTGAAGCCCTTCCCGCAGGCGGCGCAGGTGAAGGGCCGCTCCGCCGCGTGGACGTACCGGTGCGTGGTCAGGTTGGAGGACTGGCTGAAGCCCTTCCCGCACTCGGAGCAGGTGAAGGGCCTCTCCCCGGTGTGGACCCGCTGGTGCCGCAGCAGGTGGGACGAGCGGGTGAAGCCCTTCCCGCACTCGGGGCAGCCGAAGGGCCGCTCGCCGGTGTGGACCCGCCGGTGGGTCCTCAGGCTGGACGCGCGGGTGAACCGCTCCCCGCACTCGGGGCAGCCGAAGGGCCGCTCGCCGGTGTGGGCCCGCCGGTGGGTCCTCAGGCTGGACGCGCGGGTGAAGGCCTCGCCGCACTCGGGGCAGGCGAAGGGCCGCTCGCCGGTGCGGACCCGCCGGGCGAGCCCCTCCCCGCGCACGGAGCAGGCGAACGGCCTCCCCCTGCCACGGAGCCTGCAGCCCGGGGCACCCCCCGCGAGTCTCCCTGCACAGTCGGTGCAGGCGAACGGCTCCCGGTCGGCATAGTCCGGCTGCTTTATCATCAGCGGGGGCGAAACCATCCGCGCTCTCTCTCTCTCGCGCGCACACACACACGCGCAAAACGAGCACTGTCTCTCCCCCCCCGGTTCGGGCCTCCTCGTCTCTCTCTCGCCAGGTTCGGCAACCAGTCGGCGCCTCGTCCGTCCGCACGGGGGGACACGTGTCCGGTCTCTCTCCCCCCCTCCCCCCAGCCGTGAACGGCGTGACGTTTGTTGTTTCGGTCGCTCCGCGTAACCGGTCGAAGTTCTGCCGGTAGCCAGAAGCGCTCTCGCTCAAGGGTGTGGGGGTGTGTGTTGTTGGGGGTGGGGGGTCTCGGTGCTTTTCCAGTCCCCCTGACGTTCAAGGTCTTCTGAAGCCGGCAGGACGCAGAAACATCCCTCCTTCTGGATTCGAAGGCCGGCGGTATTCGGGGTCCCGGTGAATCGGGCGCCTCCGTCGGGCCTTGTGCGGTTTGAGGTTTCCGTCTGTGAGGCTCCCCCTTCTCATATATCCTGTGAAAGGGGTTCGCAAAAATCGCCAGCGTCAGTGCAGGGCAGAAATTCGGAACGGACAAGTCTAACGTCGTGGGGACATTCTTCCCCCCACCTCCCGTCTCTCCTAAACTGTAAACCACAACCCCACTCTGTTGCCTGGGATGAAACATTTAAGTTATGAAGAGAGGGTTGGATAGACTTGGGTTGTTTTCGTTGAAGCAGAGAAGACTGAGGGACGACCTGATCGAGGTGTACAAGATTATGAGGGGCATGGACAGGGTGCATAGGGAGTAGCTGTTCTCCTTAGTTGAAGGGTCAGTCACGAGGGGGACGCAAGTTCAAGGTGAGGGGCAGGAGGTTTAGGGGGGGTGGATGTGAGGAAAAGCCTTTTTACCCAGAGGGTGGTGAGGATCTGGAATGCGATGCCTGGGAGGGTGGTGGAGGTGGGTTGCCTCACATCCCTTTAAAAAATACCTGGATGAGCACTCGGCACGTCCTAACATTCAAGGCTATGGGGCCGAGTGCTGGTAAATGGGATTAGGTAGGTCGGTCAGGTGTTTCTCACGTGTCGGTGCAGACTCGATGGGCCGAAGGGCCTCTTCTGCACTGTGATCCTGTGATATCATTTTATTCCCACGTCCTCCTCTCTCTCTCTCTCGCCTCCTCGGTCAAATTGAGACTCGCCCACATCCATTGGACTTTGGAACTCTGCCTCGGAAGGCACTGAATGTTTTTAAGGCGGAGGTAGATAGATCTTGTCCGGCGAGGGAATCGAAGGTTATCGGTGGGTGGGGGTGTAGATGGGAATGCGGTACTCGAAACGCAACAGGGTCGGAGCAGGATCGAGGGGCCGAGCGGCCCACTTCCGAAGTTCCCATCTCCCTCCCTACGGTTTGGGGTTCCCTCGGGAGGTTTCACGCGTTACCTCCTTTGAATCTGCTGGCTAGCACTCGGGGTGCTGTTCCTCCTCCTTCTGGGTCACTGGTCCCCTGTGCGAAACGTCACAGGGGCCTCCGGAGTCAGGCAGCGCGGTGCCAGGGCTACCGTGTCGTGTCCGCCGCCGCTCTGGCCGCCCAGGAGGCCACCCTGCGGAGCACCCACCCGGGCGCTCAGAGGGATTTGGGTGCGCTCATACAAGGAGGGCAGAAAGTTCGCATTTGCAGGTGCCGCCAGCGTTTAGGAAGGCAAATGACACGTCGGCCTTTATGGCAAGGGGGATTGGAGCGCAGGAATAAAGAGGTCTCGCTGCAATTGGGAGCTGCTGGTGGCGCAGTGGTCTTGTCACTGACTAGCATTCCAGAGACCCAAGGTGTTGCTCTGGGGAAATCCCACCACCACCACGTCAGATGGTGAAATTTAAATTCAACTAACAAAAAAAAAAATCAATCTGGAATTAAAACGAAACCATTGTCGTAAAAACCCCATCGGGTTCACTCATCCCCTTCAGGGAAGGAAGTCTGCCGTCCTTACCTGGTCTGTGTGACCCCAGAACCAGTGGTTGACCCTGAACAGGGGCAAGTAGGGACGGGCAATAAATGCTAGGCCTAGCCAGCGACGCCCCACGTCCCGTGAACGAATAAAGAAAAAAGTTGTAGAGGGTTTTGGTGAGACCACATCTGGAATCCCAGAGCAGCTGTACGGGCTCGAAATGTTAACTCTGTCTCTCTCTCCACCGACGCTGCTGGACCTGCTGAGCTTTTCCAGCGTTTTCTGCTTTTATTTCAGGCTTCCAGCACCTGCAGTATTTTGTTTTTATCCGGAGCGCGCTGTGCGGTTTTGGCCTCCACGTTGAAGGAAGGATATACTCGCGGTACAAGCAAAGGTTCACTCAATCAGTCCTCGGGATGAGGGGGATGTGGAGGTGGGGAGGAGGGGGATTGTCCTGCGATGAGAGGCTGAGTAAAACCGGGCTCGGATTCTCCGGGAATCGAGGAGAACGAGAGGCGACCTGGTCGGGAGCTACGTGGTTCTGAAGGGGGGGGTTCGACAAGGCGGACGCCCAGAGATCGTTCTCCGGCTGGTCCCGGGGAATCTAAAACACCCGGGATGGGGGGAGGGAGGGAGGGAGGTGAGGGGCAGAGTCTCGGGATGACGGGGCGGCCATTTTGGGGACTGACATGAGGAGAAATTTCTTCACTCGGAGGGTTTGTGAATCTTCCACCCCGGCGGTGGGGGGGGGGGGGTGGTGTGTGTGTGTGTGTGGTTAGTTGCGGACGCTCCCCGGCGCTGAAGACATTCGAGGCCGGGACGGACAGATTCCCGGGCTCACGAGAGAAATCGAGGGATACGGGGAGCGGGCGGGGGAACGGGAGTCAAAGTCCCTACCCAACCCCCCCACAAGGTCAGCCATGATCGCAGGGGCAAGAGGAGAGGGAGAGGTTGGACAGACTGGGCTTGTTTCCACTGGAGTTTAGCAGAGTGAGGGGCGATTTGATTGGAGTTTACAAGACCCTGAACGGCCTCGACAAGACGGATGTGGGTGAGTCCAGAACGGTGGGGGGGGGTGTGGTCACTGTTTTAAAATTAGGGGAGGGGTGGCCTTTTTAGGACGGAGATGAGGAGAAATGTTTTCTCTCTCTGAGAGGGTTGTGCGACTTTGGAGGTCTCAGCCTCAGGAGGCGGGGTTTCAGCCTCACGGGGGCGGGGGTCTCAGCCTCAGGAGGCGGGGGTCTCAGCCTCAGGAGGCGGGGGTCTCAGCCTCAGGAGGCGGGGGTCTCAGCCTCAGGAGGCGGGGGTCTCAGCCTCAGGAGGCGGGGGTCTCAGCCTCAGGAGGCGGGGGTCTCAGCCTCAGGAGGCGGGGTCGCTGAATATTTTTAAGGCGGAGGTAGATAGATCCTTGTTCGGGGAGGAAATCAAAGGTAATTTGGGGGGGGGGGGGGGGGGGGGGGGGGGGTAGATGGGAACGTGGAACTCGAAACACAAGCAGACCAGCCGCCATCTTATCGAACGGCGGAGCAGGGCTCGAGGGGCCGAGTGGCCTACCCCTGTTCCTATTGGGTAAGTCCCCATGTCCACTCAGGCGGGGAAATCGGGGAGCTTTCGGATCCGAAAGAGGGAACCACGGAACTGGAAGAGAGGTGACGGCACAGAAAGAGGCCACTCAGCCCATCGCGCCTGCGCTGGCCGAGAAAGGAAAAACGTTTAAAAACGAGCCGCCGAAGTCCTAGCCCCACCTTCCAGCTCCCGGTCCGTAACCCTGCAGGTTAACAGCGCTTCAGATGCAGATCCAGGGGCCTACTCAGCGAGTCCAGCGTTTCGGCCTCAAACACCGGCTCAGCCAGCGAATTCCACACACTCACAAAACTCTGGCTGAAGAGGATTTCCCTCACGTCCCCCCCTAATCCTTCTACCGATCACCTTAAATCTACGTTCCCCACATCCCCGCCCACGGTAACTGACCCTTCCGCCAACGGGAATCAAGTCCTTCCTGTCTATCCCATCGATTGCTTTGTAATCTTGTACGCCTCAAACAGGTGACCACCACCCCCGCCCCCTCAGCCTCCTCTGTTCCAAGGAAAACATGCCCCATCCGACCCAATCTCTCCCTGGACGCTGCAGTTTTCCAGATCCCGTGCTTGTTGGGAGACACAGATCGGTGGGTATCTGGACACGAAGGGGGGAACCATCTGGCTGTGGCTGAACTGAAACATTGCACAGATTTCACGAGGGATAAAGAAATAATTCAATAGGCGAATAGGACATTGTCCGTTAGCCACTGCGACCCTGTGTTACTGACTGTATCTGTACTGATGTTAATCCAGCTCCCTCACACTGTCACTCAGTAACCCCTCTCCCCCCCAGCACCCTGTGTTACTGACTGTATCTGTACTGATGTTAATCCAGCTCCCGCACACTGTCACTCAGTAACCCCTCTCCCCCCCAGCACCCTGTGTTACTCGATGTATCTGTACTGATGTTAATCCAGCTCCCGCACACTGTCACTCAGTAACCCCTCTCCCCCAGCACCCTGTGTTACTGACTGTATCTGTACTGATGTTAATCCAGCTCCCTCACACCGTCACACAGTAACCCCTCTCCCCCCCAGAACCCTGTGTTACTGACTGTATCTGTACTGATGTTAATCCAGATCCCTGACACTGTCACTCAGTAACCCCTCTCCCCCCCAGAACCCTGTGTTACTGACTGTATCTGTACTGATGTTAATCCAGATCCCTGACACTGTCACTCAGTAACCCCTCTCCCCCAGCACCCTGTGTTACTGACTGTATCTGTACTGATGTTAATCCAGCTCCCTCACACCGTCACACAGTAACCCCTCTCCCCCCCAGAACCCTGTGTTACTGACTGTATCTGTACTGATGTTAATCCAGATCCCTGACACTGTCACTCAGTAACCCCTCTCCCCCCCAGAACCCTGTGTTACTGACTGTATCTGTACTGATGTTAATCCAGATCCCTGACACTGTCACTCAGTAACCCCTCTCCCTCCCAGCACCCTGTGTTATTGATTGCACCTGTACTGATGCTAATCCAGCTCCCTCATACTGTAACTCAGTAAGACCGCGCCCCGCAGCACCCTGTGTTACAGACTGTATCGTCACTGTTGTTAATCCAGCTCCTTCACACTGTCACTTAATAACCCCTCTCCCCCCAGCACCCTGTGTTACTGTCTGTATCTGTACTGATGTTAATCCAGCTCCCCCACTGTCACTCAGTAACCCCTCTCCCCCCCACAACACCCTGTGTTACTGACTGTATCTGTACTGATGTTAATCCAGCTCCCTCACACTGTCACTCAGTGACTCCTCTCCCCCCAGTGCCCTGTGTTACTGACTGTATCTGTACTAATGATAATCCAGCTCCCTCACACTGTCACTCATTAACCCTCTCGCCCCTCAGCACCCTGCGTTACTGACTGTATCTGTACTGATGCCAATCCAGCTCCCTCACTCTGTCACTCAGTAACCCCGCTCTCCACAATCACCCTGTGTTACTGACAGTATCTGTACTGATGTTAATCCAGCTCACTCACACTGTCACTGAGTAACCCCTCGCCCCACAAGCACACTCTTACTGACTGTATCTGTATTGATGTTAATCCAGCTCCCTCATTGTCACTCATTAACCCTCTCCCCCCTCAGCACCCTGTGTTACTGACTGTATCTTTACTGATGTTAATCCAGCGCACTCACTCGGTCACACAATAACCTCTCTCCCACCCAGCACCCTGTGTTACTGGCTGTATCTGTACTGATGTTAATCCAGCTCCCTCACACTGTCACTCAGTAACCCCTCTCCCCCCAGCGCCCTGTGTTACTGACTGTTCTGTACTGATGTTAATCTAGCTCACTCACACTGTCACTCAGTAACCCCTCACCGCCCCGCAGCACCCCGTGTTACTGACTGAATCTGTACTGATGCTAAAATAGCTCCCTCACACTGTCACTCAGTGACCCCTCTCTCCACAAGCACCTTGTGTTACTGACTGTATCTGTATTGATGTTAATCCAGCTCACTCACACTGTCACTCAGTAACCCCTCTCCCCCCTCGCACCCGGTGTTACTGACTTTATCTGTACTGATGTTAATCCAGCTCCCTCACACTGTCACTCAGTAACCCCTCTCCCCCCAGCACCCTGTGTTACTGACTGTATCTGTACTGACGTTAATCCAGCTCCCTGACACTGTCACTCAGTAACCCCTCTCCGCCCAGCAGCACCCTGTGTTACTGACACTATCTCTACTGTTGTTAATCCTGCTCCCATACACCGTCACTCAGTAACACCTCTCTCCCCAGCACCCTGTGTTACTGACTGTATCGTTACTATTGTTAATCCAGCTCCTTCACACTGTCACTGAGTAACACCTCTCCCCCCCAGCACCCTGTGTTACTGACTGTATCGTTACTGATGTTAATCCAGCGCCATCACTCGGTCACTCAGTAACCCCTGTCCCACCCGCCTCCCTGTGTTACTGACTGTATCTGTACTGATGTTAATCCAGCTCCCTTACACTGTCACTCAGTAACCCCTGTCCCCCCAGCACCCTGTGTTACTGACTGTATCTGTGCTGATGTTAATCCAGCTCCCTGACACTGTCACTCAGTAACCCCTCTCCCCCAGCACCCTGTGTTACTGACTGTATCTGTACTGATGTTAATCCAGCTCCCTCACACTGCCACTCATTAGCCCTCTCTCCCCTCAGCATCCTGTGTTACTGACTGTATCTGTACTGATGTTAATCCAGCTCCCTTACACTGTCACTCAGTAACCCCTGTCCCCCCAGCACCCTGTGTTACAGACTGTATCAGTATTGATGTTAATCCAACGCCCTCACTTGGTCACTCAGTAACCCCTCTCCCAGCAGCACCCTGTGTTACTGACTGTATCTGTACTGTTGTTAATCCAGCTCACTCACACTGTCACTCATTAACCCTCTCCCCCCTAAGAGCCCTGTGTAAATGACTGTATCTGTACTGATGTTAATCCCGCTCCCTCACACTGTCATTTAGTAACCACTCTCTTCACAAGCACCCTGAATTACTGATTGTAACTGTATTGATGTTAATCCAGCTCCCACACTGTCACTCAGTAAACCCTCTCTCCCCAGCACCCTGTGTTACTGATTGTATCTGTATTGATGTTAATCCAGCTCCCACACTGTCACTCAGTAACCCCTCTCCCCCCAGCACCCTGTATTACTGACTGTATCTGTATTGATGTTAATCCAGATCCCTGACACTGCCACTCAGTAACTATTCTCCCCCCAGTGCCCTGTGTTACTGACTGTATCTGTACAAATATTAATCCAGCTACCTCACACTGTCACTCAGTAACCCCTCTCCCACCCAGCACCCTGTGTTACTGACTGTATCTGTACTAATGTTAATCCAGATCCCTCACACTGTCACTCAGTAACCACTCTCCCCCACAGCACCCTGTGTTACTGACAGTATCTGTACTGATGTTAATCCAGATCCTTCACACTGTCACTCAGTAACCCCTCTCCCCCCCCCAGCACCCTGTGTTACTGACTGTATCTGTACTGATGATAATCCAGCTCTCTCACTGTCACTCAGTAAACACTCTCCCCCCCCAGGACCCTGTGTTACTGACTGTATCTGTACTGATGTTAATCCAGATCCCTGATACTTTCAGTCAGTAACCCCTCTCCCACCAGCACCGTGTTATTGACTGTTCTGTACTGATGATAATCTAGCTCAATCACACTGTCACTCAGTAATGCCTCACCGCCCCGCAGCACCCTGTATTACTGACTGTATCTGTACCGATGCTAAAATAGCTCCCTCACACTGTCACTCAGTGACCCCTCTCTCCACAAGCACCCGGTGTTACTGACTTTATCTGGACAGATGTTAATCCAGAACCGTGACAGCGCCACTCAGTGACTTCTCACCCCCCAGTGCCCTGTGTTACTGACTGTATCTGTACTAATGTTAATCAAGCTCACTCACACTGTCACTCATTAACCCTCTCCCCCCAGCGCCCTGTGTTACTGACTGTTCTGTACTGATATTAATCCAGCTCCTTCACACTGTCACTGAGTAACACCTCTCCCCCCAGCACCCTGTGTTACTGACTGTATCGTTACCGATGTTAATCCAGCGCCATCACTCGGTCACTCAGTAACCCCTCTCCCACCCGCCTACGTGTTACTGACTGTATCTGTACTGATGTTAATCCAGCTCCCTTACACTGTCACTCAGTAACCCCTCTCCCCCAGCACCCTGTGTTACTGACTGTATCTGTACTGATGTTAATCCAGCTCCCTGACACTGTCACTCAGTAACCCCTCTCCCCCAGCACCCTGTGTTACTGACTGTATCTGTACTGATGTTAATCCAGCTCCCACACTGTCACTCAGTAAACCCTCTGCCCCCAGCACCCTGTGTTACTGACTGTATCTCTACAGATGTTAACCCAGATCCCACACACTGTCACTCAATAACCCCTCTCCCACCCAGCACCCTATGTTACTGACTGTATCTGTACTGATGTTAATCCAGATCCCTCACACTGTCACTCAGTAACCCCTCTCCCCCCAGCAACCTGTGTTACTGACTGTTACTGTACTGATGTTAATCCAGCTCCCTCACACTGTCACTCATTAACCCTCACTCCCCTCAGCACCCTGTGTAACTGACTGTATCTGTACTGATGCCAATCCAGCTCCCTCACACTGTCACTCAGTAACCCCTCTCTCCATAAGCACCCTGTGTTACTGACTGTATCTGTACTGATGATAATCCAGCTCCCCCACTGTCACTCAGTAAACACACTCCCCCCAGCACCCTGTGTTACTGACTGGATCTGTACTGATGTTAATCCAGCTCCTTCACAACGTCACTCAGTAACCCCTCTCCACCCCAGCACCCTGTGTTACTGACTGTATCTGTCCTGATGCTAATCCAGCTCCCTCACACTGTCACTCAGAAAGACTTCTCCCCGCAGCACCCTGAGTTACAGACTGTATCAGTACTGATGTTAATCCAGCGCCCTCACTCGGTCACTCAGTAACCCCTCTCCCCCCCCAGCACCCTGTCTTACTGACTGTATCTGTACTGTTGTTAATCCAGCTCACTCACACTGTCACTCATCAACCCTCTCCCGCCTCAGCGCCCTGTGTAACTAACTGTATCTGTACTGATGTTAATCCCGCTCCCTCACACTGTCACTTAGTAACCACTCTCTCCACAAGCACCCTGAATTACTGATTGTATCTGTACTGATGTTAATCCAGATGCCTCACACTGTCACTCAGTAACCCCTCTCCCCCCAGCAACCGGTGTTACTGACTGTATCTGTACTGATGTTAATCCAGCTCCCTCACTGTCACTCAGTAACCCCTCTCCCCAGCACCCTGTGCTACTAACTGTATCTGTATTGATGTTAATCCAGATCCCTGACACTGCCACTCAGTAACTACTCTCCCCCCAGTGCCCTGTGTTACTGATTGTATCTGTACAAATAATAATCCAGCTCCATCACACTGTCACTCAGTAACCCCTCTCCCACCCAGCATCCTGTGTTACTGACTGTATCTGAACTGATGTTAATCCAGATCCCTCACACTGTCACTCAGTAACCCCTCTCCCCCCCAGCACCCTGTGTTACTGACAGTATCTGTACTGATGTTAATCCTCATCCTTCACACTGTCAGTCAGTAACCCCTCTCCCCCAATCACCCTGTGTTACTGACTGTATCTGTACTGATGTTAATCCAGATCCTTCACACTGTCAGTCAGTAACCCCTCTCCCCCCAGCACCCTGTGTTACTGACTGTATCTGTACTGTTGTTAATCCAGCTCACTCACACTGTCACTCATTAACCCTCTCCCTCCTCAGTGCCCTGTGTAACTGACTGTATCTGTACTGATATTAATCCCGCTCCCTCACACTGTCACTTAGCAACCACTCGCTCCACAAGCACCCTGTGTTACTGACTGTATCTGTACTGATGTTAATCCAGCTCTCACACTGTCACTCAGTAAACCCTTCTGCCCCCAGCACCCTGTGTTACTGACTGTATCTGTACTGATGTTAATCCAGCTCCCTCACTGTCACTCAGTAACCCCTCTCACCCCAGCACCCTGTGTTACTGACTGTATCTGTACTGATGTTAATCCAGCTCCCTCACTGTCACTCAGTAACCCCTCTCCCCCCAGCACCCTGTCTTACTGACTGTATCTGTACTGTTGTTCATCCAGCTCACTCACACTGTCACTCAGTAACCCCTCTCCCGCCTCAGCACCCTGTCTTACTGACTGTATCTGTACTGATGTTAATCCCGCTCCCTCACACTGTCACTTAGTAACCACTCTCTCCACAAGCACCCTGAATTACTGATTGTATCTGTACTGATGTTAATCCAGATCCTTCACACTGTCACTCAGTAACCCCTCTCCCCCCCCCAGCACCCTGTGTTACTGACTGTATCTGTACTGATGATAATCCAGCTCTCTCACTGTCACTCAGTAAACACTCTCCCCCCCCAGGACCCTGTGTTACTGACTGTATCTGTACTGATGTTAATCCAGATCCCTGATACTTTCAGTCAGTAACCCCTCTCCCACCAGCACCGTGTTATTGACTGTTCTGTACTGATGATAATCTAGCTCAATCACACTGTCACTCAGTAATGCCTCACCGCCCCGCAGCACCCTGTATTACTGACTGTATCTGTACCGATGCTAAAATAGCTCCCTCACACTGTCACTCAGTGACCCCTCTCTCCACAAGCACCCGGTGTTACTGACTTTATCTGGACAGATGTTAATCCAGAACCGTGACAGCGCCACTCAGTGACTTCTCACCCCCCAGTGCCCTGTGTTACTGACTGTATCTGTACTAATGTTAATCAAGCTCACTCACACTGTCACTCATTAACCCTCTCCCCCCAGCGCCCTGTGTTACTGACTGTTCTGTACTGATATTAATCCAGCTCCTTCACACTGTCACTGAGTAACACCTCTCCCCCCAGCACCCTGTGTTACTGACTGTATCGTTACCGATGTTAATCCAGCGCCATCACTCGGTCACTAAGTAACCCCTCTCCCACCCGCCTCCGTGTTACTGACTGTATCTGTACTGATGTTAATCCAGCTCCCTTACACTGTCACTCAGTAACCCCTCTCCCACCCGCCTCCGTGTTACTGACTGTATCTGTACTGATGTTAATCCAGCTCCCTTACACTGTCACTCAGTAACCCCTCTCCCCCAGCACCCTGTGTTACTGACTGTATCTGTACTGATGTTAATCCAGCTCCCTGACACTGTCACTCAGTAACCCCTCTCCCCCAGCACCCTGTGTTACTGACTGTATCTGTACTGATGTTAATCCAGCTCCCACACTGTCACTCAGTAACCCCTCTCCCCCCAGCACCCTGTGTTACTGACTGTATCTGTACTGATGTTAATCCAGATCCCTCACACTGTCACTCATTAACCCTCACTCCCCTCAGCACCCTGTGTAACTGACTGTATCTGTACTGATGCCAATCCAGCTCCCTCACACTGTCACTCAGTAACCCCTCTCTCCATAAGCACCCTGTGTTACTGACTGTATCTGTACTGATGATAATCCAGCTCCCCCACTGTCACTCAGTAAACACACTCCCCCCAGCACCCTGTGTTACTGACTGGATCTGTACTGATGTTAATCCAGCTCCCTCACACTGTCACTCAGTAACCCCTCTCCACCCCAGCACCCTGTGTTACTGACTGTATCTGTCCTGATGCTAATCCAGCTCCCTCACACTGTCACTCAGGAAGACTTCTCCCCGCAGCACCCTGAGTTACAGACTGTATCAGTACTGATGTTAATCCAGCGCCCTCACTCGGTCACTCAGTAACCCCTCTCCCCCCCCAGCACCCTGTCTTACTGACTGTATCTGTACTGTTGTTCATCCAGCTCACTCACACTGTCACTCATCAACCCTCTCCCGCCTCAGCGCCCTGTGTAACTGACTGTATCTGTACTGATGTTAATCCCGCTCCCTCACACTGTCACTTAGTAACCACTCTCTCCACAAGCACCCTGAATTACTGATTGTATCTGTACTGATGTTAATCCAGATGCCTCACACTGTCACTCAGTAACCCCTCTCCCCCCAGCAACCGGTGTTACTGACTGTATCTGTACTGATGTTAATCCAGCTCCCTCACTGTCACTCAGTAACCCCTCTCCCCCAGCACCCTGTGCTACTAACTGTATCTGTATTGATGTTAATCCAGATCCCTGACACTGCCACTCAGTAACTACTCTCAACCCAGTGCCCTGTGTTACTGATTGTATCTGTACAAATAATAATCCAGCTCCATCACACTGTCACTCAGTAACCCCTCTCCCACCCAGCATCCTGTGTTACTGACTGTATCTGAACTGATGTTAATCCAGATCCCTCACACTGTCACTCAGTAACCCCTCTCCCCCCCAGCACCCTGTGTTACTGACAGTATCTGTACTGATGTTAATCCTCATCCTTCACACTGTCAGTCAGTAACCCCTCTCCCCCAATCACCCTGTGTTACTGACTGTATCTGTACTGATGTTAATCCAGCTCCCTCACACTGCCACTCAGTAACCCTCACTGCCCTCAGCACCCTGTGTAACTGACTGTATCTGTACTGATGTTAATCCAGATCCCTCACACTGTCACTCAGTAACCCCTCTCCCCCCAGCAACCTGTGTTACTGACTGTATCTGTACTGATGTTAATCCAGATCCTTCACACTGTCAGTCAGTAACCCCTCTCCCCCCAGCACCCTGTGTTACTGACTGTATCTGTACTGTTGTTAATCCAGCTCACTCACACTGTCACTCATTAACCCTCTCCCTCCTCAGTGCCCTGTGTAACTGACTGTATCTGTACTGATATTAATCCCGCTCCCTCACACTGTCACTTAGCCACCACTCGCTCCACAAGCACCCTGTGTTACTGACTGTATCTGTACTGATGTTAATCCAGCTCCCACACTGTCACTCAGTAACCCTTCTGCCCCCAGCACCCTGTGTTACTGACTGTATCTGTACTGATGTTAATCCAGCTCCCTCACTGTCACTCAGTAACCCCTCTCACCCCAGCACCCTGTGTTACTGACTGTATCTGTACTGATGTTAATCCAGCTCCCTCACTGTCACTCAGTAACCCCTCTCCCCCCAGCACCCTGTGTTACTGACTGTATCTGTACTGATGTTAATCCAGATCGCTCACACTGTCACTCAGTAACCCCTCTCTCCCCAGCACCCTGTGTTACTGACTGTACCTGTACTGATGTTAATCCAGCTCCCTCACTGTCACTCAGTAACCCCTCTCCCCCAGCACCCTGTGCTACTGACTGTATCTGTACTGATGTTAATCTAGCTCACTCACACTGTCACTCAGTAACCCCTCTCCCCCCAGCACCCTGTGTTACTGACTGTATCAGTACTGATGTTAATCCAGCTCCCTCACACTGTCACTCAGTAACCCC
Source organism: Cetorhinus maximus (assembly GCF_964194155.1). NCBI lineage: Eukaryota > Metazoa > Chordata > Chondrichthyes > Lamniformes > Cetorhinidae > Cetorhinus > Cetorhinus maximus. The sequence continues at coordinate 28,133 of NW_027596775.1, read as the reverse complement.
TCTCCCCCCCAGCACCGTGTTACTGACTGTTCTGTACTGATGTTAATCTAGCTCACTCACACTGTCACTCAGTAAACACTCTCCGCCCCAGCACACGGTGTTACTGACTGGATCTGTACTGATGTTAATACTGCTCCTTCACAACGTCACTCAGTAACCCCTCTCCGCACCAGCACCATGTGTTACTGACTGTATCTGTCCTGATGCTAATCCAGCTCCCTCACACTGTCACTCAGTAAGACATCTCCCCCCCAGCACCCTGTTTTACTGACAGTATCTGTACTGTTGTTAATCCAGCTCACTCACACTGTCACTCATTAACCCTCTCCCCCCTCAGCGCCCTGTGCAACTGACTGTATCTGTACTGATGCTAATCCAGATCCCTCACACTGTCACTCAGTAACCCCTCTCCCCCAGCACCCTGTGCTACTGACTGTGTCTGTATTGATGTTAATCCAGATCCCTGACACTGCCACTCAGTAACTACTCTCCCCACAGTGCCCTGTGTTACTGACTGTATCTGTACAAATATTAATCCAGCTCCCTCACACTGTCACTCAGTAACCCCTCTCCCCCCAGCAGCATGTTACTGACTGTATCTGTACTGATGATAATCCAGCTCCCTCAATGTCACTCAGTAAACACTCTCCCCCCCAGCACCCTGTGTTACTGACTGTATCTGTGCTGATGTTAATCCAGATCCCTGATACTGTCAGTCAGGAACCTGTCTCCCACCAGCACCATGTTACTGACTGTTCTGTACTGATGTTAATCTAGCTCACTCACACTGTCACTCAGTGACCCCTCTCTCCACAAGCACCCTGTGTTACTGACTGTATCTGTACTGATGTTAATCCAGCTGCTTCACAACGTCACTCAGTAACCCCTCTCCGCCCCAGCACCCTGTGTTACTGACGGTATCTGTATTGATGTTAATCCAGATCCCTGACACTGCCACTCAGTAACTACTCTCCCCCCAGCACCCTGTGTTACTGACTGTATCTGTCCTGATGCTAATACAGCTCCCTCACACTGTCACTCAGTAAGACCTCTCACCGCAGCACCCTGAGTTACAGACTATATCAGTTCTGATGATAATCCAGCGCCCTCACTCGGTCACTCAGTAACCCCTCTTCCAGCAGCACACTGTGTTACTGACTGTATCTTTACTGTTGTTAATCCAGCTCACTCACACTGTCACTCAGTGACCCCTCTCTCCACAAGCACACTGTGTTACTGACTGTATCTGTACTGATGTTAACCCATCTCCGTCACAACGTCACTCACTAACCCCTCTCCGCCCCAGCACCCTGTGTTACTGACTGTATCTGTCCTGATGTTAATCCAGCTCCCTCACACTGCCACTCATTAACCCTCACTCCGCTCAGCCCCCCGTGTAACTGACTGTATCTGTACTGATGCCAATCCAGCTCCCTCACGCTGTCACTCAGTAACCCCTCTCTCCATAAACACCCTGTGTTACTGACTGTATCTGTACTGATGATAATCCAGCTCCCCCACTGTCACTCAGTAAACACTCTCCCCCCAGCACCCTGCGTTACTGACTGGATCTGTACTGATGTCAATCCAGCTCCTTCACAATGTCACTCAGTAACCCCTCTCTCCATAAGCACCCTGTGTTACTGACTGTATCTGTCCTGATGCTAATCCAGCTCCCTCACACTGTCACTCAGTAAGACCTCTCCCTGCAGCACCCTGAGTTACAGACTGTATCAGTACTGATGTTAATCCAGCGCCCTCACTCGGTCACTCAGTAACCCCTCTCCCCCCCCAGCACCCTGTCTTACTGACTGTATCTGTACTGTTGTTCATCCAGCTCACTCACACTGTCACTCATCAACCCTCTCCCGCCTCAGCGCCCTGTGTAACTGACTGTATCTGTACTGATGTTAATCCCGCTCCCTCACATTGTCACTTAGTAACCACTCTCTCCACAAGCACCCTGAATTACTGATTGTACCTGTACTGATGTTAATCCAGCTCCCTCACTGTCACTCAGTAACCCCTCACCCCCAGCGCTACTGACTGTATCTGTATTGATGTTAATCCAGATCCCTGACACTGCCACTCAGTAACTACTCTCCCCCCAGTGCCCTGTGTTACTGACTGTATCTGTACAAATATTAATCCAGCTCCCTCACACTGTCACTCAGTAACCCCTCTCCCACCCAGCACCATGTGTTACTGACTGTATCTGTACTGATGCCAATCCAGCTCCCTCACTGTCACTCAGTAAACACTCTCCCCCCCCAGCACCCTGTCTTACTGACTGTATCTGTACTGTTGTTAATCTAGCTCACTCACACTGTCACTCATTAACCTTCTCCCCCCTCAGCGCCCTGTGTAACTGACTGTATCTGTACTGATGTTAATCCCGCTCCCTCACACTGTCACTTAGTAACCACTCTCTCCACAAGCACCCTGAATTACTGATTGTAACTGTACTGATGTTAATCCAGCTCCCACACTGTCACTCAGTAAACCCTCGCCTCCCAGCACCGTGTTACTGACTGTATCTGTACTGATGTTATCCCAGATCCCACACACTGTCACTCAATAACCCCTCTCCCACCAGCACCCTGTGTTACTGACTGTATCTGTACTGATGATAATCCAGCTCCCCCACTGTCACTCAGTAAACACTCTCCCCCCAGCACCCTGTGTTACTGACTGTATCTGTCCTGATGCTAATCCAGCTCCCTCACACTGTCACTCAGTAAGACCTCTCCCTGCAGCACCCTGAGTTACAGACTGTATCAGTACTGATGTTAATCCAGCGCCCTCACTCGGTCACTCAGTAAACCATCTCCCCTCCAGCACCCTGTCTTACTGACTGTATCTGTACTGTTGTTAATCTAGCTCACTCACACTGTCACTCATTAACCCTCTCCCCCCTCAGCGCCCTGTGTAACTAACTGTATCTGTACTGATGTTAATCCCGCTCCCTCACACTGTCACTTAGTAACCACTCTCTCCACAAGCACCCTGAATTACTGATTGTATCTGTACTGATGTTAATCCAGCTCCCTCACTGTCACTCAGTAACCCCTCACCTCCCCGCAGCACCCTGTGTTACTGACTGTATCTGTACTGATGTTAATCCAGCTCCCTCACACTGTCATTCATTAACCCCTCTCCCCGCCAGCACCCTGTGTTACTGACTGTATCTGTACTGATGTTAATCCAGCTCCCACACTGTCACTCAGTAAACCCTCTCCCCGCAGCACCCTGCGTTACTGACTGTATCTGTACTGATGCCAATCCAGCTCCCTCTCATTGTCACTCAGTAACCCCTCTCTCCATGAGCACCCTGTGTTACTGACTGTATCTGTATTGATGTTAATCCAGCTCCCTCACACCGTCACTCAGTAAACCATCTCCCCCCAGCACCCTGTGTTACTGAATGTATCTGTACTGATGTTAATCCAGCTCCCTCACTGTCACTCAGTAACCCCTCTCTCCCAGCACCCTGTGCTACTGACTGTATTTGTATTGATGTTATCCCAGATCCCACACACTGTCACTCAGTAACCCCTCTCCCCCAGCAACCTGTGTTACTGACTGTATCTGTACTGATGTTAATCCAGCTCCCTCACTGTCACTCAGTAACCCCTCTCTCCCAGCACCCTGTGCTACTGACTGTATTTGTATTGATGTTAATCCAGATCCCTGACACTGCCACTCAGTAACTACTCTCCCTGCAATGCCCTGTGTTACTGACTGTATCTGTACTGATGTTAATCCAGCTCACTCACACTGTCACTCAATAACCCCTCTCCCACCCAGCACCCTGCGTTACTGACTGTATCTGTACTGATGATAATCCAGCTCCCTCACACTGTCACTCAGTAACCCCTCTCCCCTCCATCACCCTGTGTTACAGACTGTATCAGCACTAATGTTAATCCAGCGCCCCCACTCTGTCACTCAGTAACCCCTCTCCCTCCAGCACCCTGTGTTACTGACTGTATCTGTCCTGATGCTAATCCAGCTCCCTCACACTGTCACTCAATAAGACCTCTCCCCACAGCACCCTGAGTTACAGACTATATCAGTACTGATGTTAATCCAGCGCCCTCACTCGGTCACTCAGTAACCCTTCTCCCAGCAGCACACTGTGTTACTGACTGTATCTGTACTGTTGTTAATCCAGCTCACTCACACTGTCACTCAGTGACCCCTCTCTCCACAAGCACCCTGTGTTACTGACGGTGTCTGTATTGATGTTAATCCAGATCCCTGACACTGCCACTCAGTAACTACTCTCCCCACAGTGCCCTGTGTTACTGACTGTATCTGTACAAATATTAATCCAGCTCCCTCACAGTGTCACTCAGTAACCCCTCTCCCACCCAGCACCCTGTGTTACTGACTGTATCTGTGCTGATGTTAATCCAGATCTCTGATACTGTCAGTCCGTAACCCCTCTCCCACCAGCACCGTGTTACTGACTGTTCTGTACTGATGTTAATCTAGCTCACTCACACTGTCACTCAGTAACCCCTCTCCCCCAGCACCCTGTGTTACTGACTGTATCTGTACTGATGCCAATCCAGCTCCCTCACACTGTCACTCAGTAACCCCTCTCTCCATAAGCACCCTGTGTTACTGACTGTATCTGTACTGATGATAATCCAGCTCCCCTACTGTCACTCAGTAAACACTCTCCCCCCAGCACCCTGTGTTACTGACTGGATCTGTACTGATGTTAATCTAGCTCCTTCACAACGTCACTCATTAACCCCTCTCCGCCCCAGCACCCTGTGTTACTGACTGTATCTGTCCTGATGCTAATCCAGCTCCCTCACACTGTCACTTAGTAACCACTCTCTCCACAAGCACCCTGAATTACTGATTGTACCTGTACTGATGTTAATCCAGCTCCCTCACTGTCACTCAGTAACCCCTCACCCCCAGCGCTACTGACTGTATCTGTATTGATGTTAATCCAGATCCCTGACACTGCCACTCAGTAACTACTCTCCCCCAAGTGCCCTGTGTTACTGACTGTATCTGTACAAATATTAATCCAGCTCCCTCACACTGTCACTCAGTAACCCCTCTCCCACCCAGCACCATGTGTTACTGACAGTATCTGTACTGATGTTAATCCAGTTCACTCACATTGTCAGTCAGTAACCCCTCTCCCCCCAGCACCCTGTGTTACTGACTGTATCTGTACTGATGTTAATCCAGCTCCCACACTGTCACTCAATAACCCCTCTCCCCCCAGCAACCTATGTTACTGACTGTATCTGTACTGATGTTAATCCAGATCCCTCACACTGTCAGTCAGTAACCCCTCTCCCCGCAGCACCCTGAGTTACAGACTGTATCAGTACTGATGTTAATCCAGCGCCCTCACTCGGTCACTCAGTAAACCATCTCCCCTCCAGCACCCTGTCTTACTGACTGTATCTGTACTGTTGTTAATCTAGCTCACTCACACTGTCACTCATTAACCCTCTCCCCCCTCAGCGCCCTGTGTAACTAACTGTATCTGTACTGATGTTAATCCCGCTCCCTCACACTGTCACTTAGTAACCACTCTCTCCACAAGCACCCTGAATTACTGATTGTACCTGTACTGATGTTAATCCAGCTCCCTCACTGTCACTCAGTAACCCCTCACCGCCCCGCAGCACCCTGTGTTACTGATTGTAACTGGATTGATGTTAATCCAGCTCCCTCACACTGTCACTCAGTAACCCCTCTCCCCCCCAGCACCCTGTGTTACTGACTGTATCTGTACTGATGTTAATCCAGCTCCCTCACTGTCACTCAGTAAACCCTCTCCCCGCAGCACCCTGAGTTACTGACTGTATCTGTACTGATGTTAATCCAGCTCCCTCACACTGTCACTCAGTAACCCCTCTCCCCCCCAGCACCCTGTGTTACTGACTGTATCTGTACTGATGTTAATCCAGCTCCCTCACTGTCACTCAGTAAACCCTCTCCCCGCAGCACCCTGAGTTACTGACTGTATCTGTCCTGATGTTAATCCAGCTCCCTCACACTGTCACTCAGTAACCCCTCTCCCCCCCAGCACCCTGTGTTACTGACTGTATCTGTACTGATGTTAATCCAGCTCCCTCACTGTCACTCAGTAAACCCTCTCCCCGCAGCACCCTGAGTTACTGACTGTATCTGTCCTGATGTTAATCCAGCTCCCTCACACTGCCACTCATTAACCCTCTCTCCCCTCAGCACCCTGTGTAACTGACTGTATCTGTACTGATGCCAATCCAGCTCCCTCACACTGTCACTCAGTAACCCCTCTCCCCTCCATCACCCTGTGTTACAGACTGTATCAGCACTGATGTTAATCCAGCGCCCCCACTCTGTCACTCAGTAACCCCTCTCCCCCCAGCACCCTGTGTTACTGACTGTATCTGTCCTGATGCTAATCCAGCTCCCTCACACTGTCACTCAATAAGACCTCTCCCCACAGCACCCTGAGTTACAGACTATATCAGTACTGATGTTAATCCAGCGCCCTCACTCGGTCACTCAGTAACCCCTCTCCCAGCAGCACACTGTGTTACTGACTGTATCTGTACTGTTGTTAATCCAGCTCACTCACACTGTCACTCAGTGACCCCTCTCTCCACAAGCACCCTGTGTTACTGACGGTGTCTGTATTGATGTTAATCCAGATCCCTGACACTGCCACTCAGTAACTACTCTCCCCACAGTGCCCTGTGTTACTGACTGTATCTGTACAAATATTAATCCAGCTCCCTCACACTGTCACTCAGTAACCCCTCTCCCACCCAGCACCCTGTGTTACTGACTGTATCTGTGCTGATGTTAATCCAGATCTCTGATACTGTCAGTCAGTAACCCCTCTCCCACCAGCACCGTGTTACTGACTGTTCTGTACTGATGTTAATCTAGCTCACTCACACTGTCACTCAGTAACCCCTCTCCCCCAGCACCCTGTGTTACTGACTGTATCTGTACTGATGTTAATCCAGCTCCCTCACTGTCACTCAGTAACCCCTCTCCCCCCCAGCACCCTGTGTTACTGACTGTATCTGTACTGATGTTAATCCAGCTCCCTCACACTGCCACTCATTAACCCTCACTCCCCTCAGCACCCTGTGTAACTGACTGTATCTGTACTGATGCCAATCCAGCTCCCTCACACTGTCACTCAGTAACCACTCTCTCCATAAGCACCCTGTGTTACTGACTGTATCTGTACTGATGATAATCCAGCTCCCCTACTGTCACTCAGTAAACACTCTCCCCCCAGCACCCTGTGTTACTGACTGGATCTGTACTGATGTTAATCTAGCTCCTTCACAACGTCACTCATTAACCCCTCTCCGCCCCAGCACCCTGTGTTACTGACTGTATCTGTCCTGATGCTAATCCAGCTCCCTCACACTGTCACTTAGTAACCCCTCTCCCCCCAGCACCCTGTGTAACTGACTGTATCTGTACTGATGTTAATCCCGCTCCCTCACACTGTCACTCAGTAACCCCTCTCTCCACAAGCACCCTGAATTACTGATTGTACCTGTACTGATGTTAATCCAGCTCCCTCACTGTCACTCAGTAACCACTCTCCCCCCAGCAACCTGTGTTACTGACTGTATCTGTACTGATGTTAATCCAGCTCCCTCACTGTCACTCAGTAACCCCTCTCCCCCAGCACCCTGTGCTACTGACTGTATCTGTATTGATGTTAATCCAGATCCCTGACACTGCCACTCAGTAACTACTCTCCCCCCAGTGCCCTGTGTTACTGACTGTATCTGTACTGATGTTAATCCAGCTCACTCACATTGTCCGTCAGTAACCCCTCTCCCCCCAGCACCATGTTACTGACTGTATCTGTACTGATGCCAATCCAGCTCCCTCAATGTCACTCAGTAAACACTCTCCCCCCCAGCACCCTGTGTTACTGATTGTATCTGTGCTGATGTTAATCCAGATCCCTGATACTGTCAGTCAGTAACCCCTCTCCCACCAGCACCGTGTTACTGACTGTTCTGTACTGATGTTAATCTAGCTCACTCACACTGTCACTCAGTAACCCCTCACCGCCCCGCAGCACCCTGTGTTACTGATTGTAACTGGATTGATGTTAATCCAGCTCCCTCACACTGTCATTCATTAACTCCTCTCCCCCCCAGCACCCTGAGTTACAGACTGTATCAGCACTGATGTTAATCCAGCTCCCTCACACTGCCACTCATTCACCCTCTCTCCCCTCAGCACCCTGTGTAACTGACTGTATCTGTACTGATGCCAATCCAGCTCCCTCTCACTGTCACTCAGTAACCCCTCTCTCCATGAGCACCCTGTGTTACTGAATGTATCTGTACTGATGTTATCCCAGATCCCACACACCGTCACTCAATAACCCCTCTCCCCCCAGCACCCTATGTTACTGACTGTATCTGTACTGATGTTAATCCAGATCCCTCACACTGTCACTCAGTAACCACTCTCCCCCCAGCACCCTGTGTTACTGACTGTATCTGTACTGATGTTAATCCAGCTCCCTCACTGTCACTCAGTAACCCCTCTCCCCCAGCACCCTGTGTTACTGACTGTATCTGTACTGATGTTAATCCAGATCCTTCACACTGTCACTCAATAACCCCTCTCCCCCCAGCGCCATGTTACTGACTGTATCTGTACTGATGTTAATCCAGCTCCTTCACAAAATCACTCAGTAACCCCTCTCCGCCCCAGCACCCTGTGTTACTGACTGTATCTGTCCTGATGCTAATCCAGCTCCCTCACACTGTCACTCAGTAACCCCTCTCCCCTCCAGCACCCTGTGTTACTGACTGTATCAGTACTGATGTTAATCCAGCGCCCCCACTCTGTCACTCAGTAACCCCTCTCCCAGCAGCACCCTGTGTTACTGACTGTATCTGTACTGTTGTTAATCCAGCTCCCTCACACTGTCACTCAGTAACACCTCTCCCCCCCAGCACTGATGTTAGCACGAGAAATCTAAGTGCTTGTCTGCTCTGTATACCTGAAAAAGAAACTTATTCCAGGTGCCCTGCATTTTTTATTCAGTGATACACCATACGTTTCTAGCCACTTCGCTTGCTTTGGGTTCCAGCCCGCCTGGGCTCCGGCGATTGTTACTAACGCAAGTCCAAATGCGTTACCCGAAAACTGACATAATCCGCACGTTTTCCGAGGGTTTCGGAGAACGGACACTCCCAAGCCCGTACGCCGCCTGCCCACCTTGACGTTCAGCCCTGCGCCTGCTCGTCGATGTCCCCCCAAAAAAAATGTGAAGAGAAAGCGGAGGTCCTCATGTGGCCCCCATGGGGGAACGCCACAGAGTACGCTCCCAGCTGTCCGAGAAACAGCCCCCCCGCCCCCCACCCGGAGCCACTCGTCTATCTCCCCCCCAACCCTCCCCTCCGTCACTTGATCAACTCCTCACCCAGGAGCTGCCACTGTTGTCCCTTCTCTTCACCGGGCTTCAACTTTTTCTGGCTAATCTGAGCATTCAAGGCTATGGGGCCGAGCGCTGGTCAATGGGGTTAGGTAGGTAGGTCAGGTGTTTCTCACGTGTCGGGTGCAGACTCGATGGGCCAAAGGGCCTCTTCTTCACCGTGTGTGATTCTGCGACATCTATTCGTGCGGGGGTTTTATCAGGCACCATTTCAGAAGCCCGTGTGCAGCCCACCCCCCACATCGCCCCTCGTTGCTACCCTACCACCCAAGCAGGAAAAAAAACAAACAAGCAAACAAACCCAACCAAGTTGGCTTGGCGCCTTGTTCTTCAGCGAGTCTGTGCTGGCGTTCCTCAAGCCATCCGCATCGCAGAGTTTATTATGGGGTTTGGTCCATTTGGCCCATCGTGTCCGTTCGTGGGTATGTGGGCATCGCTGGGCCGAGCCCGGCATTAATCGCCCGTCCCTAATTGCCCCCTTGAGAAGGTGGTGGTGGGTGAGCCGCCATCTTGAGCCGCTGCAGTTGGCTCTCAGATCCACCCTTCACCCTTCTCTTTTCCAGGGAACAAGATTCCCAGCCCTGCTCAATCCTTCCCGACACTTCGAACTTCTTGGTTCTGGTAACATTCCTGCCAGATGGACTGTCTGTTCACTTAGACTCATAGACGTTTACAGCACAGAAGGAGGCCATTCAGCCCATCATGTTCGCACCGGTCAACAAAGACATGACTACCCTATTCCCATTTTATCGCACTTGGCCCATAGCCCTGGAGGCTCTTTACCTTATTTGCTCACAGGATGTGTGGACACCACCACCAAGGCCCAGCATTTATCGTCCATCCCTAATTGCCCCCTTGAGAAGGTGGTGGGTGAGCCGCCATCTTGAGCCGCTGCAGTCCCTGTGGTGTAGGTACACCCACCATGCTGTTAGGGAGGGAGTTTCCCCAGGATTTTGACCCGGCGACAGTGAAGGAACGGCCGATATATTTCCAAGTCGGGACAGCGAGTGTGGCTCGGAGGGGGAACTTCCAGGTGGTGGTGCTCCCCGTGCGTCTGCTGCCCTCGTCCTTCTAGATGGTAGCGGTCGTGGGTTTGGAAGGTGCTGTCGAAGGAGCCTCGGTGAGTTGCTGCAGTGCATCTTGTAGATGGTACACACACTGCTGCCGCTGTGCGTCGGTGGTGGAGGGAGTGAATGTTTGTGGATGGGGTGCCGATCGAGCGGGGGCTGCTTTGTCCTGGACGGTGTCGAGCTTCTCGAGTGTTGTGGGAGCTGCACTCATCCAGGCAAGTGGGGAGTGTCCCATCACACTCCTGACTTGTGTCTTGTAGATGGTGGACAGGCTTTGGGGGAGTCAAGAGGTGAGTTACTCACCACAGGATTCCCAGCCTCTGACCTGCTCTTGTCGCCACAGTATTTATATGGCTGGTCCAGTTCAATTTCTGGTCAATGGTAACCCCCAGGATGTTGATAGTGGGGAGATTCAGTGATGGAAATGTCATTGAATGTCAAGGGGCGATGGTTAGATTCTCTCTTATTGAAGATGGTCGTTGCCTGACACTTGTGTGGTGCAAATGTTACTTGCCACTTGTCAGCCTAAGCCTGGGTATTTGGACATGAACTGCTTCAGTCTGCACCGACTCTCTGAGCATCTTAACTTAGTGCCAATCTCCTGCCTTTTCCCAGTAACCCTGCACATATAATAATCATCCAAAACCTTCCTGAATGCCTCAATTGAACCTGCCTCCACCACACTTCTAGGCAGCGCACTCCAAATCCTAACTACTCACTGTGTGAAGTCTCCCATTAGCCTTCTCCTCTCCAAGGAGAACAGTCTCCAACTTCTCCAATCTTCCCTCATAACTGAAGCTTGATAGAAGTTTTCAAAATCACAAGGGGTCTGGGCAGAGTAGATGGGGAGAAACTGTTCCCGCTCGTAAACGGATCGAGAACCAGACAGCACAGTTTTAAATTGTTTTGCAAAAGAAGCAAATACGAGATGAGATAAAACCTTTCTCCTGAACACAGTCTAAGAACGCTTGTCCCTCACTGCCCCTTGCACGACCACCGTCCCAGTCGATATACAGGTAATTAAAGTCCCCCATTGTAACTACTCTATGATGTTTACACCTCTCTGTAATTTCCTTGCAGATTTGTTCCTCTATATCCTTCCCACTAGCTGGTGGTCTATATATTACACCAGGCAATGTAGTTGCACCCTTCTTATTCCTTAGCTCTAGCCAATTCGATTCTGTCCTTGAATCCTCTGACACATCCTCTTTCTCCAGTACTGTAATACTCTCCTTAACCAAAAACGCCACCCCTCCTCCTTTTTTCCCTTTCCTTTCTTTTCTGAACACCTTGTAACCAGGAATATTTAACACCCAGATCTGCCCTTTCTTAATCCAGGTTTCCGTTATCGCCACAACATCATAATCCCACAAGGCAATCTGTGCCTGTAACTCCCCAATTTTATTAACTATACTCCGTGCATTCACATACATGCAGTGCAACCCTGATTTAGACTTCATTACTTGCTCCCTTACTCTGACTCCATCTATTAACTTACTGTTCTCTATTTTAGTGCTATCTGCCTCCCCCAGCATTTTGTGCACCCTGGTATTACTTTCTAATATTCTCTCCTGTTTCCCACACCCCTGCTGATTTAGTTCAAACCCTGCCCAACAGTACTGGCAAAATGCCCTGCAAGGAACTCAGTCCCAGCTCTGTTCAGCTGCAACCCGTCTGGCTTGTACAGGTGCCATCTCCCCCAGAGCCGGTCCAGTGTCCCAGGAATCTAAAGTCCTCCCTCCTGCACCATCTTTCCAGCCACACATTCATCTTATCTTCCTATTTCTGTACTCACTTGCACGTGGCACTGGGAATAATCTGGGGATTACTACTTTCGAGGCCCTGCTTGCTATTTTTCTACCTAGCTCCCTAAATTCTGATTGCAGGACTACATCCTCCTTCCTACCTATGTCGTTAGCACCAATGTGGACCACGACCTCTGGCAGTTTGCCCTCCCCCACAAGAATGTCCTACAGCTGTTCTGTGACATCCTTGACCCTGGCACCAGGGAGGCAACAAACCATCCTGGAGTCACATTGATAGCCACAGAAACGTCTGTCTGCTCCCCTAACTAACGAATCTGCCCTTCCGCTCTTCTTCCTCCCCTCCTGTACAGCTGGGCCACCCATGGTGCCATGCGTTTGGCTCTTGCTGTGCTCCTTCAAGGACCCTCCATGACAGGAGGATACATGCATACATACACATACACACTCACACTTACATACACATTCATACATGCACACACATACACACATCCATGTGCACACATACATATACACACACGCATGTACACACAAACATGCAAAACAAGGATCCATTGCCCTCACCGATATCCAGAATGGAAAACCGGTTAGTGAGCGGGACCTCTGGGGACTCCTACACGACCTGCCTGTTTCTCTTGGGCTGCCTGGCGGTCACCCATTCCCTATCTGCCTGCTTGCCCCTAACTTGCGGTATGACCACCTCTCTGAACATGCTACCCCCCCCACCCCACCCCGTAGTTTTCTGCCTCACGGATGCACCTCAGTGACTCCAGCCACCGCTCAAGCTCTGAAACGCGGAGCTCAAGCTTGTGCAGCCGGTGACACTTCCTGCACATGGGCTCATCTGGGTCACGGGAAGCGTTCACGACTCCCCACATGCCACAGGAGGGGCATTCCGCTTGGCTGAGCTGTCCTGCCATGCCTTAACCTTTTAAATCGCTATTTACTTTAACTTTAGTTAATTTCACTTACTTTAACCTTGCTCTTGTATTATTAACTATAAAGTAGAAATTAGTAGAAAGTACAAATTCTTTGCCCTTACTCACAAATCAGCTCCTTCTCCTGTGCCAATAAATTCTTACTTTCCCTGTGCTAGTTTAGAAATTTACATTTTTTTCAAAATTAACAGGGCTGAAACACAGTCCCTAACAACAGCTGCGGAATAACCAATCTACTCCCGACTTTCCTGTGATATCAATCCCTCACTTTTTTCCCCCCAAATCCACCAAGCAGCTCAGGAAGGGTGCTCCGACGCAGGTCTGACTCGCCTGGCCCCCTCCCCCTCCCCTGGAAGGTATTCATCCAAGTGACTTGTTAATTTTGGTGGTGCCTGATAAAAGCCTCACACAAATAGATTTGCCAGAAAGAGTGGAAACCCAGTGAATAAAAGGGACAACAGCGACAGCTCGGGTAAGAAGTTGGTCGAGCCGACAGGGGAACAAGAGGGTGGTGGTGAAAGATTTTGTTTTCTGGACTGGCGGGAATGCAGATTGAAGTGCTCTCCAGGGGGCTATGCTGGGAAGCGCGGGGTGGGTGAGAAAACAAACAAAATATATACATATTAAAAAAAATCACTGAGGGAGTCTCAGTAATGGCGGACTGCAGCTCCCACAATACCCTGCGCTCCAGAATGCCCTCTATGGGTCAGCCGGGGGCGGGATGTGCGCATGCGCGGCCAGGGAGCGCCGCCATTTTGGGCGCCTGAGCGAGATGCCGAAAGGAGCCACAATATGGCGGCTCCGTCCCGCGTCCCCGTCCCCCCGACCCTCCATCCGCCCGCCTCCACCCCCCCACCTCCCCACGCCCAGCCTACACAAACCTGGACCGCGGGTCGGTTACGGTGCCCGGCGACTGCAAAGTGTTCGGGTGTTGTGTAGTCGGGGTGGATAACAAGGCCCCGAGAGGGCCGCTCTCGATCTAATCTCGCCGCTCGCCCTCTTCCCTCCTCCGGCTCCGATGGCGGCGGATGCTCAGCCTCTCCGGCCGGCTAGCCGTCACCGCGCATGCGTTCTGTGGCGGGGCCGGCCGGCTGGTGCTGCGCACGCGTAACCCCTCGTTCTGGCGGGAGGGGGTCCTTGAGCTTCTGCGTCTGTGCGCTAGCCCCGGATCGGGTGCCTTACGTCCCGCGGGGCAGTGTGGGTCAGGGGAGCCTCCATGACAGGAGGATACATGCACACATCCATGTGCACACATACATATACACACGCATGTACACACAAGCACATATACATACATACACGGACAAACATACACACACATACATAAAAACATACATGCACACATACTTCACAGAATCACACAGTGCAGAAGAGGCCCTTCGGCCCATCGAGTCTGCACCGACATGTGAAAACACCTGACCTACCTACCTAATCCCATTTACCAGCACTTGGCCCATAGCCTTGAATGTTATGGCGTGCCAAGTGCTCATCCAGGTACTTTTTAAAGGATGTGAGGCAACCCGCATCCACCACCCTTCCAGGCAGTGCATTCCAGACCGTCACCACCCTCTGGGTAAAAAGGTTTTTCCTCACATCCCCCCTAAACCTCCTGCCCCTCACCTTGAACTTGTGTCCCCTCATGACTGACCCTTCATAGAAACATGGAAACTAGGAGCAGGAGTAGGCCCTTCAAAGCCTGCTCTGCCATTCATTATGATCATGGCTGATCATCCAACTCAATAGCCCTGCTCCCGCTTTCTCCCTGTAACCCTTTGATCCCTTTAGCCCCAAGAGCTATATCTAACTCCTCCTTGAAAACATGCAATGTTTTGGTCTCAACTATTTTCTGTGGTAACGGATTCCACAGGCTCACCGCTCTCTGGGTGAAGAAATTTCTCCTCATCTCAGTCCTAAATGGTCTACCACATATCCTCAGACTGTGACCCCTGGTTCTGGACTCCCCCACCATCGGGAACATCCTGCATCTACCCTGTCTAGACCTGTTAGAATTTTATAGGTTTCTATGAGATCCCCCCTCATTCTTCTGAACTCCAGCGAATATAATCCTAATCGACTCAATCTCTCCTCATATGTCGGTCCCGCCACCCCAGGAATCAGTCGGGTAAACCTTCGCTGCACTCCCTCTATAGCAAGTACATCCTTCCGCAGATAAGGAGACCAAAACTGCACACAATATTCCAGGTGTGGTCTCACCAAGGCCCTGTACAATTGCAGCAAGACGTCCCTGTTCCTGTACTCGAATCCTCTGGCTATAAAGGCCAACGTACCATTTGCTTTCTTTACCGCCTGCTGCACCTGCATGCTTACCTTCAGCGACTGGTGTACAAGGACACCCAGGTCTCGTTGCACATTCCCCTCTCTCAATTTATAGCCATTCAGATAATAATCTGCCTTCCTGTTTTTGCTACCAAAATGGATAACCTCACATTTATCCACATTATACTGCATCTGCCATGCATTTGCCCACTCACTCAGCTCGTCCAAATCACACTGAAGCATCTCTGCATCCTCACAGCTCACCCTCCCACCCAGCTTTGTGTCATCTGCAAATTTGGAGATTCAACTAAGGGGAACAGTTGCTCCCTACCCACCCTGTCCATGCCCCTCATAATCTTGTACACCTCGATCAGGTCGCCCCTCAGTCTTCTCTGCTTCAACAAAAACAACCTAAGTCTACCCAACCTCTCTTCATAACTTAAATGTTTCATCCCAGGCAACATCCTGGTGAATCTCCTCTGCACCCCCTCCAGTGCAATCACATCCTTCCTATAATGTGGTGACCAGAACTGCACACAGTACTCCAGCTGTGGCCTCACCAAGATTCTATACAACTCCAACATGACCTCCCTACTTTCATAATCTATGCCTCAATTGATAAAGGCAAGTGTCCCATATGCCTTTTTCACCACCCCACTAACATGCTCCTCCGCCTTCAGAGATCTATGGACACACACGCCAAGGTCCCTTTGTTCCTCAGAACTCCTTAACGTCATGCCATTCATTGAATACTTCCTTGTCAAATTACTCCTTCCAAAGTGTATCAGCTCACACTTTTCAGGGTTAAATTTCATCTGCCACTTATCTGCCCATTTGACCATCCCGTCTATATCTCCCTGTAGCCCAAGACACTCAATCTCACTGTTAACCACCCAGCCAATCTTTGTGTCATCCGCAAACTTCCTAATCCTACCCCCCACATAGTCATCTATGTTGTTTATATAAATGACGAATAATAGGGGACCCAGCACAGATCCCTGTGGTACCCCACTAGTCACTGGTTCCAGTCACTAAAGCAGCTTTCTGTCATCACCCTCTGTCTCCTACAACTAAGCCAATTTTGAATCCACCTTATCAAATTACCCTGTATCCCATGTGCATTTGCCTTCTTTATAAGTCTCCCATGTGGGACCTTGTCAAAGGCTTTGCTGAAATCCATATAAACTACATCAACTGCACTACCCTCATCTACACACTTGGTCACCTCCTCAAAAAATTCAATCAAATTTGTTAGGCATGACCTCCCTCTGATAAAGCCATGCTGACTATCCCTGATCAAACCTTGCCTCTCCAAATGGAGATAGATTCTCTCCTTCAGAATTTTCTCCAATAGTTTCCCTACCACTGACATGAGACTCACTGCTCTGTAGTTCCCTGGCTTATCTCTACAACCCTTCATAAATAGCAGAACCACATTAGATGTTCTTCAGTCCTCTGGCACCTCCCCTGTGGCCAGAGAGGAATTAAAAATTTGAGTCAGAGCCCCTACGATCTCCTCCCTTGCCTCCCTCAGCAGTCTGGGACACAAATCATCCAGACCTGGAGATCTGTCCACTTTTAAGCCTGCCAACACCTCCAATACCTTGTCACTCCCTATATCAACTTGCTCAAGAACCTCGCAGTCTCTCTCCCCGAGTTTCATGCCTTCATCCTCATTGTCTTGGGTGAAGATGGATGTGAAGTATTCATTCAACACTCTGGCTCCACCCATAGATTGCCCCCTTGGTCCCTAATGGGCCCTACTCTTTCTCTGGTTATCTTCTTCCCATTGATATACTTATAGAACATCTTGGGATTTTCCCTACTTTTACCAGCCAGAGCTTTCTCATATCCCCTCTTTGCTCTCCTAATTGCTTTCTTAAGCTCCACCATGCACTTTCTGCACTCCGCTAATGCCTCCACTTACATGCGCGCACACACACACACACACACATAGGTACATACATGCACGCATACACACCCACATACATACACGCACCAGCACACTTACACACAGACCCACACATTATGACCCATTCATTTATACACACTCGGGCACGTACTCATATATACACACACACACACACACATCAGAGAGCGGTAAGGACTTGGAACTCATTGATTGTCATTGAAACAAAAATACCACCGGGTTCACCAAAGCCAATTTTGGGGAGGGTCTGGCCTACACGTGACTCTGGACCTGCAGACCCACCCCCTCAAATGGCCCCAGCAACCCCTCATCAAACCGCGACAGAAAATTCACTGTGGGAGCACCTACACCAGAATGGAGCGGTTCAGCAGGCAAGCTCACCGCGACCTTCTCCTTTGAGCAAGTGGGGGCTGGGCGATAAGCGCTGGCCTTGCCACAGACGCCTGCATCCTGAGGACGAAGAAGTACAATATCTTCTCTTTTTTTGCAGAGGGCAGTTCACCGATGTTGAAGCTCCAACCGCAGAACACTGAAGGCAGCAAAGCCTGTGGCATACAAGTCAAGAGGGATTGTCAGCAAGGGTCTATCAGCACTTTTCACATTCAAGATTTGAAACCATGGAACCTTTCAAACCCAAGAACACAGGAGCAGGAGTGGACCATCGAGTCTGATCTACCATTCAGTAGAATTGTTGCTCGTCTTGGGGCTTCAAGTCCACTTTCCTACCCCATATCCCCAAAAAGGCCAAATATCTGTCCGTCCCGGCCTTAAATACATTCAACGATGGAGCATCCACAATGCGCTGGGGTATAGAATCCCCAAAGATACCGTAGATAAAACTTTTTTAAAAGTGGAAAGTGCTGGAAACGCTCAGCAGTTTCTGGCAGCGTCTGTGGCGAGAGAAACAGAACTCAAGTTCTGAAAAGGACTCAAAACATTAACTCTGTGTCACTGGCGGCTAGGTCTACATTTATTGCCCATCCTTAATTGCCCTTGTTCAGGGGGCATTTAAGAGTTAAGGGCCACATATAGGCCAGGACCTAAAGGACATTAGTGAACCAGATGGGTCTTTATCAAGCAATGGTTTCATGGTCATTCTCAGACTTTTAATGAATTCAAATTCCACTATCTGCTGTGGTGGGATTTGAACCCAGGTCCTCAGAGGGTAACTCTGGGTTTCTGGATTATTAGTCCAGCGACAATACCATTATGCTATCACCTCCCCACAGATGCTGTTAGACCCGCTGAGCCTCTCCAGTGCTTTCTTTATCTTCATTCCAAAGATTCACAACCCTTTGAGCGAAGAGATTTCTCCTCATCTCAGTCCTCAATGACTAGCCCTTTATCCTGAGGCTGTGCAGAAACGATCTCTCAGCCTCCACCCTGTCGAATGCCCTTCAAGAATCGGGTACATTTCGATCAGATCGCTTCTCATTCTTCTAAACTCCAGAGAAGATAAGCCCAGTTTACTCAGCCTCTCGTCATAGGGCAACCTCCTCACCCCAGGGACCAATTTAGTGAACCTTCGCTGCTACTGCCTCCGATGCGAGTATAGCCTTTCTTCAGCCTGGAGACCAAAACGGCACATGGTGCTCCAGATGTGATCTCAACAGAACCCTGTGCAACTGTAGCAAGACTTCCTTATTCCAGTACTGCAATCCTCTGAGCTGATTTTCCCCACACCCTCCTCATCACCTCTTCAGCAGACCGCCAACCTCCGCAGCACCGCCCATCTACACCCCTACCTCAGCTCCTCGGTGACTGGGACCCTCATCCCTGCCTTTCTGGCCGCTAGTCTTGACTATTCCAAGACTCCCCTGCCTGATCTCCCATCTTCCCCCCCCACCTCCCCGGAGCTCCAGCTCACCCCAAACTCTGCTGCACCTCTGCTATGTCGCCATAAATCCCGTTCACCCATGACCCCAGGGCGCTCAGGGACTGACGATTCTGACACAAGAATTAGGAGCGGGAATAGACCAAAGGGCCCATTGAGCCCACTGGCCATTCAATACAAACATGACTGATCTCTGGGCTTCAACTCCATTTTCCCGCCCGCTTCCTGATTAGTTTGGATTGTTAAAGGGCAATGGGGAGAGAGCGGGGCAGTGGGACTAGATTGGGATCAATACAGGGCTATGGGGAGAGAGCGGGGCAGTGGGACTAGATTGGGATCAATACAGGGTTATGGGGAGAGAGCGGGGCCGTGGGGTTAGATTGGGATTGATACAGGGCTATGGGGAGAGAGCGGGGCAGCAGGATTATTATGGGATTGATACAGGGCTATGGGGAGAGAGGAGGGCAGTGGGATTAGTATGGGATTGATACAGGGCTATGGGGAGAGTGCAGCAGTGGGATAAGATTGAGATTGATACAGGGTTATGGGGACAGAGCGGGGCAGTGGGATTAGTTTGGGATTGATACAGGGCTATGGGGACAGAGCGGGGCAGTGGGATTAGTTTGGGATTGATACAGGGCCATGGGGAGAGAGCAGGGCAGTGGGATTAGTTTGGGATTGATACAGGGCTATGGGGAGAGAGCGGGGCAGTGGGATTAGTTTGGGATTGATACAGGGCTGTGGGGAGAGCAGGGCAGTGGAATTAGTTTGGGATTGATACAGGGCTATGGGGAGAGAGCGGGACAGCGGGATTATTATGGGATTGATACAGGGCTATAGGGAGAGAGCAGGGCAGTGGGATTAGTATGGGATTGATACAGGGCAATGGGGAGAGTGCAGCAGTGGGATAAGATTGAGATTGATACAGGGTTATGGGGACAGAGCGGGGCAGTGGGATTATTATGGGATTGATACAGGGCTATGGGGACAGAGCGGGGCAGTGGGATTAGTTTGGGATTGACACAGGGCCATGGGGACAGAGCGGGGCGGTGGGATTAGTTTGGGATTGATACAGGGCTATGGGGACAGAGCGGGGCAGTGGGATTAGTTTGGGATTGATACAGGGCTATGGAGAGAGCGGGACAGTGGGATTGGTTTGAGATTGAGACAGGGCACTGGGGTTACATTTGAGATTCAGTGGGATTATCTTTGGGGTTGATCCAGGGTTGTGGATCAGTTTGGGATTGAGGCAGGGCAGTGGGATTAGTTTGGCATTGAGATAGGGTTGTGGGATTATATTTAGGATTCAATAAAACGATATTGAGATAGGGCTGTGGGATTATATTTAGGATTCAGTGGGATTATATTTGGAGTTGGGACAGGGCAGTTGGAATATATTTGGGATTCAGTGGGATTATATTTGTGAATGGGGTAGGACAGTGGGATTAGTTTGGCATTGAGATAGGGCTATGGGATTATATTTAGGATTCAGTGGGATTATATTGGGGATTCAGTGGGAATTTATTTGGGGTTGGGACAGAGCAGTTGGAATGTATTTGGAATTCAGTGGGATTCTATTTTGGATTCAGTGAGATTATATTTGGGAATCACAGGGATTATATTTCGGATTCTGTGGGATTATATGTTGGATTCAGTGGGATTATATCAGTGAATGAGGCAGGGCAGTGGGATTATATTTGGGATTCACAGGGATTATATTTGGGATTCACAGGGATTATATTTGGGCTTCAGTGGGATTATAATTGGGATTCACGGATTAAATTTGGGATATAGTGGGATTATATTTGGTATTCATAGGGTTTACATTTGGGATACAGTAGGGTTATATTTGGGATTCAAAGGGTTTAAATTTGGGATTCAAAGGGATTATATTTGGGATTCAGTGGGATTATATTTGTGATTCAATTGGATTATATTTGGGATTCAGTGGGATTATATTTGTGATTCACAAGGATTATAATTTGGATTGAGTGGGATCATATTTGGGATTCACTGAGATTATATTTGGGATTCACAGGGATTATACTTGGTATTCAGTGGGGTTATATTTGGGATTGAGTGGGATTATATTTGGGATTCACTGAGATTATATTTGGGATTCACAGGGATTATAATTGTTATTCAGTGGGATTATATTTGGGATTCAGTGGGATTATATTTGTGATTCACAAGGATTATAATTGGGATTGAGTGGGATTATATTTGGGATTCACTGGGATTATATTTGGGATTTAGTGGTGATTTATCCATCACACTCAGTCCTTCCTCAGGGCTTTTTTTTGCCGATTGTTTTGGCGGGAATCTGATCTCCTCCTGTTTCTCTTCCTGAGGAACCTCGACGCTTTATTGGTGGAGCCGGCTGTTGCCGGGCCACGTGGTGCCTCCGTTGTCTCTCCCCATTGGCTGCCTTCTCGCCCGCTCCCGGTCCGTGGGCGGGGATTACTGCTCTCTCCACCGATTGGCTGATGATGGGCCGGGGTCTTATGGTTCGCTGTCCAATCAGCAGGAGGGTCTCTGTCTGCGCTCTCAGCTGATTGGTTGGAGCTTCCTGTTTGCAGGAGAAAGTAGCAAAAACAACCGGTAAAGAGACAACAGAGACTCGGATACAGAGAAAGAGACAGAGACTGACTGACGGACAGAGACAGAGAGACACAGAGACTGACTGAGAGACAGACAGAAAGAAAGAGACAGAGACTGACTGAGAGAGAGAGAGAGACTGACTGAGAGACAGAGAGAGAGAGACTGACTGAGACAGAGAGAAAGAGACAGAGACTGACTGAGAGAGAGAGACTGACTGAGAGAGAGAGACAGAGACTGACTGAGAGAGAGAGACAGAGACTGACTGAGAGAGAGAGAGACAGACTGACAGAGAGAGAGACAGATACTGACTGAGAGACACAGAGACAGACTGAGAGACAGACAAAGACTGACTGAGAGACAGAGAGAGAGAGAGACAGAGACTGACTGAGAGACAGAGACTGACTGAGAGACAGAGAGAGAGAGAGACAGAGACTGACTGAGAGACAGAGAGAGAGAGAGAGAGAGAGACTGACTGAGAGAGAGAGAGAGACTGACTGAGAGAGAGAGAGAGAGACTGACTGAGAGACAGACAGAGAGACAGAGACTGACTGAGAGATAGAGAGAGACTGAGAGACAGAGAGAGAGAGACAGACAAAGTGACTGAGAGACAGAGACAGAGTGACTGAGAGACAGAGACTGACTGAGCGACAGAGACTGACTGAGAGACAGAGAGAGAGAGACACAGAGACTGACAGAGAGACAGAGACTGACTGAGAGACAGAGACTGACTGAGAGACAGAGACTGACTGAGAGACAGAGAGAGAGAGACTGACTGAGAGAGAGAGACTGACTGAGAGAGAGAGACTGACTGAGAGACAGAGACTGACTGAGAGACAGAGAGAGAGACAGAGACTGACTGAGAGAGAGACAGAGACTGACAGAGAGAGAGAGAGAGACTGACTGAGAGAGAGAGAGAGAGAGACTGACTGAGAGACAGAGAGAGAGAGATTGACTGAGAGACAGAGAGAAAGAGACAGAGACTGACAGAGAGAGAGAGACTGACTGAGAGACAGAGAGCGAGAGACTGACTGAGAGACAGAGAGCGAGAGACTGACAGAGACAGAGAGAGACCGACTGACTGAGAGACAGAGAGAAAGAGACAGAGACTGACAGAGAGAGAGAGAGACTGACTGAGAGACAGAGAGAGAGACTGACTGAGACAGAGAGAGAGACAGAGGCTGACTGAGAGACAGAGAGAGAGACAGAGACTGACTGAGAGACAGAGAGAAAGAGACAGAGACTGACTGAGAGAGAGAGAGAGACTGACTGAGAGACAGAAAGAGAGAGATTGACTGAGAGACAGAGAGAAAGAGACAGAGACTGACAGAGAGAGAGAGACTGACTGAGAGACAGATAGCGAGAGACTGACAGAGACAGAGAGAGACCGACTGACTGAGAGACAGAGAGAAAGAGACAGAGACTGACAGAGAGAGAGAGAGACTGACTGAGAGACAGAGAGAGAGACTGACTGAGACAGAGAGAGAGACAGAGGCTGACTGAGAGACAGAGAGAGAGACAGAGACTGACTGAGAGACAGAGAGAAAGAGACAGAGACTGACTGAGAGAGCGAGAGACTGACAGAGACAGAGAGAGACCGACTGACTGAGAGACAGAGAGAAAGAGACAGAGACTGACAGAGAGAGAGAGAGACTGACTGAGAGACAGAGAGAGAGACTGACTGAGACAGAGAGAGAGACAGAGGCTGACTGAGAGACAGAGAGAGAGACAGAGACTGACAGAGAGACAGAGAGAAAGAGACAGAGACTGACTGAGAGAGAGAGAGACTGACAGAGACAGAGAGAGAGAGACTGACTGAGAGAGAGAGACTGACAGAGAGAGAGACTGACTGAGAGACAGAGACTGACTGAGAGACAGAGACTGACTGAGAGAGAGAGAGAGAGAGACTGACTGAGAGACAGAGACTGACTGAGAGACAGAGAGAGAGACAGAGACTGACTGAGAGAGAGACAGAGACTGACAGAGACAGAGAGAGAGAGACAGAGAGAGAGAGAGAGACTGACTGAGAGACAGAAAGAGAGAGATTGACTGAGAGACAGAGAGAAAGAGACAGAGACTGACTGAGAGACAGAGAGAAAGAGACAGAGACTGAGAGCGAGAGAAAGAGACAGAGACTGAGAGCGAGAGAGAGACTGACAGAGACGGAGAGAGAGACTGAGACAGAGAGAGAGAGAGAGACTGACACAGAGACAGAGACTGACTGAGAGACAGAGAGAGAGAGACAGAGACTGACTGAGAGACAGGAGAGAGACAGAGACTGACTCAGAGACAGAGAGAGAGAGACTGACTGAGAGACAGACAGAGAGAGGGAGAGAGACAGAGAGAGAGAGAGAGAGAGTGAGACAGAGAGAGAGAGAGTGAGACAGAGAGAGAGAGTGTGAGCCAGAGACAGACAGAGAGAGAGAGACAGAGACAGAGACTGACTGAGAGAGAGAGAGACTGACTGAGAGACAGAGAGAGAGAGACTGACTGAGAGACAGAGACTGACTGAGAGAGAGAGAGAGAGACAGAGACTGACAGAGACAGAGAGAGAGAGACAGAGACTGACAGAGAGAGAGAGAGACTGACTGAGAGACAGAGAGAGAGAGATTGACTGAGACAGAGAGAAAGAGACAGAGACTGACAGAGAGAGAGAGACTGACTGAGAGACAGAGAGAGAGAGACTGACAGAGACAGAGAGAGAGACAGAGGCTGACTGAGAGACAGAGAGAGAGACAGAGACTGACTGAGAGACAGAGAGAAAGAGACAGAGACTGACAGAGAGACAGAGAGAGAGAGAGAGACTGACTGAGAGACAGAGAGACAGAGACTGACTGAGAGACAGAGAGAGAGAGACTGACTGAGAGAGAGAGACTGACTGAGAGAGAGAGACTGACTGAGAGAAAGAGACTGACTGAGAGAGAGAGACTGACTGAGAGACAGAGACTGACTGAGAGACAGAGACTGACTGAGAGACAGAGAGAGAGACAGAGACTGACAGAGAGAGAGACAGAGACTGACAGAGAGAGAGAGAGACTGACAGAGACAGAGAGAGAGAGATTGACTGAGAGACAGAGAGAAAGAGACAGAGACTGACTGAGAGACAGAGACTGAGAGCGAGAGAGAGACTGACAGAGACGGAGAGAGAGACTGAGACAGAGGGAGAGAGAGAGACAGAGACTGACTGAGAGACAGAGAGAGAGAGACAGAGACTGACTGAGAGACAGAGACTGACTCAGAGAGACAGAGACTGACTCAGAGACAGAGAGAGAGAGACTGACTGAGAGACAGACAGAGAGAGGAAGAGGGAGAGAGACAGAGAGAGAGAGAGTGAGCCAGAGACAGAGAGAGAGAGAGAGTGTGAGCCAGAGACAGACAGAGAGAGAGACAGAGACTGACTGAGAGACAGAGACAGAGAGAAAGAGACAGAGACTGAGAGCGAGAGAGAGACTGACAGAGACGGAGAGAGAGACTGAGACAGAGACAGAGAGAGAGAGACAGAGACTGACTGAGAGACAGAGACTGACTGACAGAGACAGAGAGAGAGACAGAGACAGAGAGAGAGAGAGACAGAGACTGACAGAGAGAGACAGAGACTGACTGAGAGACAGACAGAGAGAGACTGACTGAGAGACAGAGACTGACTGAGAGACAGAGAGAGAGACAGAGACTGAGAGAGAGACAGAGACTGACAGAGACAGAGAGAGAGAGACAGAGACTGACAGAGAGAGAGAGAGAGACTGACTGAGAGACAGAGAGAGAGAGAGACTGACTGAGAGACAGAGAGAGAGAGATTGACTGACTGAGAGACAGAGACTGACTGAGAGACAGAGAGAAAGAGACAGAGACTGAGAGCGAGAGAGAGACTGACAGAGACGGAGAGAGAGAGACTGACTGAGAGACAGAGACAGACTGACTGAGAGACAGAGAGAGAGACAGAGAGAGAGACAGAGAGAGAGACAGAGAGAGAGACAGAGAGAGAGACAGAGAGAGAGACAGAGACTGACAGAGAGACAGAGAGAGAGACAGAGACTGACTCAGAGACAGAGAGAGACTGACTGAGAGACAGACAGAGAGAGGGAGAGGGAGAGAGACAGAGGGAGAGAGAGTGAGCCAGAGACAGACAGAGAGAGAGAGAGACAGACAGACAGAGAGAGAGACAGAGACTGACTGAGAGACAGAGAGAGAGAGACAAAGACTGACTGAGAGACAGAGAGAGAGGGAGAGAGAGACTGAGATAGAAAGACAAAGTCTGAGATTGATCGAGGGATAGAGAGAGAGAGGTTTAGAGATAGACTGAGATAGAGAGAAAGAGAGAGGGACAGGGAGAGAGAGACCGAGATAGAGGGAAAGAGACAGACTGAGATAGAGGGCGAGAGATCGAGAGAGGGATAGAGAGAGAGACAGAGAGAAAGATAGTGAGAGAGATAGGGAGGGAAAGAGAGAGAGAGTGAAAGACACAGGTAGAAGCGGAGAGATAAAGAAAGGAAAAACAGGCACAGAAAGAAAGAGACAGAGAGAGGGAGAAAAAAATCAGAGAGAGAGAGAGACAGAGAGAGAGAGAGAGGGAGGGAGGGAGAGAGAGAGAGAGACAGACAGAGAGAGACGGAGAGGGAGACGGAGAGGGAGAGAAAGATAGGGAGACGATAGTTCAGACAGTGTGAGAGGACTGACACTGCGACTGCACCATGTTCTATTTCCCAGACGTGTTACAGAAAAGTACTGGCAAATTTAGCACCATCTGGTGAGAGTGTGTGGGTGTGGGGAAGGGTGGGGTTGGGGTGAGGAGTGGGTGTGGGGAGGGTGGGTGGGGGGTGGGTGTGGGGAGGGGTGGGTGTGGGGGGTGGGTGTGGGGAGGGGTGGGTGGTGGGAAGGGGAGGGTGAGGAGTGAGGGGGGGTGAGGTGGCCCAGATGGGGTAAGACAGGAAAGAGCTGATTCCCCTGGCTGAGGGGGTCAGTTACCGGAGGGGGAGGGGGACGGGGACGTGGATTTAAGGTGGTGGGTGGAAGGATTAGAGGGGGGAACGTGAGGAAAATCTTTCCTCACCCAGAGGGCGGTGGGCGTCCGGAATTCGCTGCCGAAATCGGAGGTTGCGGCTGAAACGCTCGACTCGCTTGAACAGGCCCCTGGATCTGGATCTGAGGCACTGGTAACCGGAGCGAGAAGCAGCATTAAAACAGGCGGCTGGTGTCCCCCTCCCCACCCTCGCCACCCCCACTCCCCCTCCCCACCACCACCCTCACCACCCCCCACTCCCCCCTTCCCACCCCCCACCCCCCCTCCCCACCCTTACCCCCACCCCCACTCCCACTTCCACTCCCACTTCCACTCCCCCACCCTCCCCCACCCTCCCCCCACCCTCCCCCACTCCCCACCCTCCCCCACTCCCCACCCCCACTCCCCACCCCCTAGTCCCCACTCCCCCCACCCCGCACTCCCACTCCCCACCCCTCCCCTCCCCCACCCTCTCCCCACTCCCCCACCCTCCCCCACCCCCCTAGTCCCCACTCCCCCCTAGTCCCCACTCACTCCCCCACCCCCACCCCCGCACTCCCACTCCCCACCCCTCCCCTCCCCCACCCTCTCCCCCACTCCCCCACCCTCTCCCCACTCCCCCACCCTCTCCCCACTCCCCCACCCTCTCCCCACTCCCCCACCCTCTCCCCACTCCCCCACCCTCTCCCCACTCCCCCACCCTCTCCCCACTCCCCCACCCTCTCCCCACTCCCCCACCCTCTCACCTACCCCCACCCCCCCCCCCCCCCCCCCAACCCAAACTATGTTTTCTTTGTATTTTTTTTTGGGCCTGCACTGACCATGATGGGCTGAATGGCCTCCTTCCGTGCCATAACCCGTGTTGCAGCTGCGTAACGGAAGCTGCCGAGCAGCACCCCTGGAATGCGTTCGGGGAGGGTTGCGGAGAAGGGGCTTCGACTCGGTGGAGGATGGCAGTGAGCCCTGGGCAGCGGTTTTAGGGGATGGTTTGATGGAAGCTTTCAGGGCGTTTAGGGGAATGGAACAGGAAAGCTGCAGGTCGTCGGGGGTTGGTGGGGGTGGGGGGTGGGGGTGGGGGGTGGGAGGAGGAGGAAAGGAGGGGTTGGTGGGGTGGTAGGGGTCTAGGACAAGGGGGCGGTATCTACAAATGCGAGGCAGAGCATTCGGCGGTGAAAGGAGGGAACACGCCCTCACGCAAAGGGCGGGAGAAGTTTGAAACTCTCCTCCCGCTGATGCTCAGTCAATGGTTGACTTCAAATCTGAGATTGAT